>NW_019214210.1:64074-171425 GCF_002532875.2 Varroa jacobsoni | reverse complement strand
TATATCGTGAGAAACTATTACTACTGAATTGCAGCCAGGATTTGTAAAACCTAAAAGTATTATTTTCAAATTATACTAGCTTTCTGGCCTAGAAGTGCTGACAACGCCTGTTGGGTTTGAGGTAAACAGCATCGGGTAGAAAACATTAGATACATAATCAACCACTCGAATGCAAAATGATTATTTCAAGTAGAAGGGTGGCACTCTTGTTGCTTACAAAGTAACTAGGGTCTTGAGGCTTGCTGACTCACCACCATAAAATGCTGTGGTGACTTCAATGGAAAAAGCAAAGCCAGAGATCAGCGTTGTACAACGTAATCTGCGTCAAAGTAAAATTACTTGATATAAGTACACTGGTATTACAGTAAAACGAGTATTTTCGAAATGTTAGTACATAACAGATTAACCACACACGGTTAAATCTCTGAGCGTGTAATGTCTGACACGAATCGACTTATACGGACGGAGCATTGCAGGAATAAGGAATTAACGCGAACGTACAGGAAAGACATAACTCACCGGAGTAGCAGCCATGATGGTAAGGACATCTCCCTTGGAGAATGTAAGGTCTTCTTCAGAGTTCGCTTTGAAATTGTACCGTGCAATAACCTCCGTTCCAGGACCCCACTGAAACGCAAAACAGCATAGTAAACATCCATTAACACCGTTATTGGTATAACGTACTACGATACATCAAACACAGCCTGCAGCTAGCTCTCTAGTAATAATTTAAACATTAAGGAGCCAAATCAATCACTTATATATAAGCATAATGTAAGCAGTAAGATACATCATCTAGAAAATTACGTAATAGTTCACTAAATACTAAAATTAACATACTATGTGTACACGCAACTAAATCCTTGAATTATCCAATGTGCTCGAGCTTACGGAAAATAACGTTGAAAGCTACCCGATAAGACCCATCGGTGCAGTAAGAATCGTGAATGTACATTTTCGAATCGGACTCTTTAGATGTTCGGCAAGCAGTTGAAGAAAATCAAAGGTTTCAAAGAAGTACCCATCATTACGTGACGAGTTCAACGCCGAATTTTATAAATTACCGACAGGCCTTAAGCTTTGCCTAAACGACAGCCTATTTTAGGTTAGTTATCAAGTAGTTTATATATGTAACGCCTTAAAGGTGCTACGCTGTACCCATAGTAGAGAAAAAAAAAAACAGTAGGAGATAGTAGCTCTTAATAACTTCATGAACGAATCGAATAGTGCAGCTAAAGACAAAGTACTGTGGCGTGATCAGGCCGGATTTATAAAACCGCTACTCTTATTCCAGTGGTGACGCAGTAGATAACGTCTCTGCCCGTGTGACAAATGATGGTCCAGATTAAATCCGAGAATTTGTTTCATGCTGGGAACCAGCTGTCTCAAGTAATGCCTAACGATCCAAGTACCGGACGTAATAAACATAAACAGTTTTCATTAAACATCACTGAATGATTGCCACCAAGGGTAGCCGTTTCGCAATAAGTATAGTTTACGCCGGACGGCGTTAATTGTAGTTAGATAGCAGGTCGAGTTAATCAAAACAAGTAGATGTCTCTAACTATTCGCTCGTAGGAATATCTTCTTTCGAAAGAAAAGATCTTTACGAATACAGCTACGAAAGTTTTAGTGAACCCAAGCCCACTCTGAGGCTTGGAAGTTAACGGAAACTGTTTTTTCGCACCTTCGCTTTGGTTGCATTGCAGGTCCAGGTGTCCAGTTTGATATCATCTGAATGAAAAAATTGTACCTTCTAATCCTTCAGCTAGGCCCCCGATTTGATTTTGGCATAAATAACACTGTCGCGAACTATCGCGAGGCTGTTATTCGAGCGCCTACAAAGATGGGCGACGAAACTCATTCGCTACTAAAAAAACATTTTTTAGTTTTATTATATAGCAGGACTTACAATAGGTTCAATCTTTATTCTTATTATGTTTGACATTTACGTAATCAAGAATAGGTCCTACGATTTTTACGAACGGTTAGCACATTGATAACTAATTTCATTGACTAGCTTATCTATTAGAGTACTCCGTTATTTTATAACTAATTACATATTAAAGTGATAGTTTGCGTTTTATCGAAAATGCGTTGGCAGTAATTTAAAAGCTCAATATACTATAGTTTAATGCGGTATAGATCTTGAAGAGCTCCAAAAAGGAAGCAAGCTACTAAAAATAGCTTTTTATAAATAAGTAACTGGGATTTGAACGACTGCGTTTGGACAAATCGAGGCTTGCCCTATTGCACAGGTCGTGCACTATTAACTTCCTAGGAAATGATTGCTAAATAAATCATATTGGAGCATTAAAAGTCAATATTAGAATATTTTCTATAGGAAAGTTCAGAAACTGAAAGCAATTTCACACCTCTGTCGCAAAATCTACTATATCTACCAATCAAATTTGCGTACTTGGTAGCAGCAAAGGTAACTAAGTGTAAGGAAAATAGGCAGAACCGCCTCGAATAGAATTAAGACACACACCGTCCATCCAAGAATGATTCACAACTATGAAAGAAACCCTTGCTTGTTTGATATATCACGACGCAAAGGCTACAAGACAGAAAATATCCGATTAGCATTGGTTAACACGTACGAAAGGTACACAATAGTGTCAACGGGTAACTTTTGCCATGCTCAAAGAGGCTTCTTAACGCCAAGGAAATTAATATTTGCAATTACTGTATTTTTACTTTTGTAGGGAACATGTAAGCGGAACAGGGGAAGACGGAAGGGAAAAGACACGCTCCCTGGTAGCAGTAGACAATAAGAGAACAAACAGTGGCGAATAATTTAGACCCAACTAGAGACTCACTATAAAATCAAAGGCGGACCAATTAACTGTGATAATGATACTGATAGGCTACCTATCCTCGTTATATACCGTATTTGCCTGCTAATCTTAGGGGCTCATTGTGGTCTAAATTCGAACCCGGGCATAGACACACTTCGTATCCTGCCGGGAGCCAACCGCATGATGGGATGGAAGACTTAAAACAGGGACTAGATTGTTATAAGTAGCTCGGGATAACGTTAGCTAGTTTCTTCAACTTAAATCCGAAATCTCATGTGGTTATTGAACTTGATCGTCTCAGTGTGTCACATTATAGTTTGAGAGCACCAAAGAGTAGTTATTACGTAATTTAACTAACCGTAATAAGAATCGCGTAATGTGCAAATCATATAGGTTTGATAAGCAGATTTCTTACAAGACCAAATGATTGGTCAACCTAAGAGCAAGTTCTATTCGTATGAAGATAAAATGTTAGAACTGTGTTGATCGAGCTCTTCTCTGAAGTTATTGTTTGGATTAAATATATACAAAGTTGGTTGAGGCTGTACTTTATTCTCTGCGTGGGTCACAGTCTCATTCGATATAAAAGCCACTTCCTGACAGTTCTATCTGCAGTTGGCACACCTGTGGTGGGAAGGGGGTGAGGGGTGTATGTGCTGGTCATGCACAGAGAGTTAGCAGAAGTTCATATTGAATGTTGTCATGGGTAACGCATTGGCAAGGGGATGAATTCCATTTTTATAGAAATGTGCAACTGCGCCATCATCATTATCGACGGCATCGCTGGCAGTAGAAACTGTATGACGGTGATAAAGTTGCAACTCCTCGGCTTCAATAGGGCCGCGCCTTCCCATAATAGGTCTAAATCTATCTAGAGATATAGACACACCATGCTAAGGATTAGTTCTAGTCCGATAGTGAATAGTCGATTGATTATAATTAGTCCTCTGCTCTGTTTCTACATCCATACATACCTTAACATTACCCTCCATTATGATTCCGGCACACTCTAGATCCGTTCCTGCACTACACGATTAATTAGCTTCGACCTGGTTTAGCGATACATCATAATGGTAATGATGTCGTTGTTGTTGTTGTTGTTGTTGTCGTCGTCGTCGTCGTCGTCGTCGTTGTTGTTGTTGTTGTTGTTGTTGTTTCGCGTACATCGATGTCTTACCCTGCCGTTACTTGACCAGCTTTATACAGAAGCAATATCAGTAACAGTTTTTGCTCACAACAACACACGCACGCAGAAACACGTAAATGCCAATTGCCATCCACACAGTGGGATAATTATGTAGCAGCACTAGAATTACGAGTTTGCATCAGTCGACAACAAATTACTTAGCCAAACACGACCATTACTAACAGCTATACTACCATTCACCAACACCACAGCAGCAGCAGCAGCAGCAGCAGCAGCAGCAGAATCGGTCGCAGCCAGCTAACCAACAGCAATAGCCTCAACCTCAGCATCACCATCAGCAACAGCAACGGCAGCCCTTAGGGGAACAATGAACATTTGAAGGAATCTTCTTCGTCGTCATCGCCGCCGCCGCCTGCGAGTCGCTAAAATACACAATGGGAAATAGAGAACATGGGGGAGAGGGGGAAACCAGTTAGTAAATATTGAGGCGCCATCTTGATCTGGGCACCACTTCGCACGGGCGAGAAGCTTCAAATGTAAGCTAGTCTAGTTCGACATGGCAAAGCAACTTGTAGTAGGCAGGTGGAGGACAATAAGTAGTTGCTGTGACCCTTCGATGATTAGTACTATTGAATTCAATACAAGGAATTTTCTTTTTTTGATATTGTGGATAACTCTACCGTACACTCGCAGACTAATTTTCACAATACTTTCTACAAGAACTATGCAGTTTTTACTTCAATTTGTTGATTGTTCTTTCACCTAAGTATAGTGATTATGATGAACGATAAGAATTTACTGCTCTATCCTATGGAAAGGTAAAAATGAGTCATTAAAAATCTCCAATGGAAGAGGATTTAATATGCCCACACTAGAGAAAAGTGCGGATTTTTTTATCAAAACAGGTCCAATTGAAACTGTTGTACTTCATTCTATTGGTCCACTACACTTTACGCTACTGTTCCTTTCAACTATTGTTATTCGAAGATCTGCCTTCTATGCCGGCCAGCGAATGAATTGTCTTGCTCAGAGGAATCGAACTGCATAGAATTTGCTTTATACCAACAGCAAAAAGGCGACACAAATCTATATAGAATTTTCTTTATACTCGAATTGTTTGCTACTTTATGGAATTACTTTTATTTAGTAACACTACTGATCACTTAGTATAGCTAAAGACCGGCAAGTTTAGTGTGTACGGTGGCAGTTCTACCGAATTAAACGAACTCAAAAGGTGAGAAATCTTTTTTCGTAGTGTTAGGATATCGTATTTATTAGACGTTATATATATGTTACTATAAACTTAACCAGAGAAAACGATGTCTTATAATCATTTTTTAATCAAGTTAACGGTGTTCGTGATGAAGGCAATGTGAATTTTAATTTTGAAATCCGACTAGAAAAAATCCAGTAACCCGAAGGGTACAATATATGTTAAATCACCCGCATACATTCACGATACATGAAAAACAATCTTTGTTTGTTAGAAAAAGGAAAAATTGATTTTTTCAAGATATTGGAAGTAGTAAGTGACGCCTCCAAAGAGTACTAACAAATGTTTTTGAATTTAATTTTCGTAAATCTATTCGGTGAGAAATACTCCGTACTGATGTAACGTTTGCTAATTCAGATGTCATCATCAACGGGACTAATTGCTAACCCAGGAGACGAAATTAAAGTAGATCAGACACATAGCTACGTCATCCTGGGCCCAGGACTTCTTCAGGATGGTCCCAAGCGAGTGGTAGCCACACGCGCCGGCATTTTACATTTCAAAAAGCCCCATACATACTGGCTAGAAAGTCATGTAAAAAAATATTGGCCTGCAAGAGGTATGCATTATTCTCTACTGTACCAAAGTACTTTTTTTCAGATAGCATCGGCTGATTTGAGAGCAGTATACATGTAAGGAACAAGTAGTTAGGTGGGTGGGCGTTTGGTAAATTTAAATTTTTTTCCCACCGTTTCGCCATGTTTCTATAGAGCGTTACGCCAAATGTACTGAGAGATTTTGCATTGTCCAATGCAACATAAATACACTCGGGAAAGACGACGCGACATTTTACGTCGCTATAGTACGTTACACAGTTGCGAAACGAGTTTATTGTTCTTTACTACAAATAGTTTCATTTTTTGGGCTAGTTTGAGCTAAACTGGGTTAGAGGGGTGGCGCAGAGTCAACGCCACGGTAACCATTTCGTTCCCAACCTTCGAATCCATGCAGCCGTGTATTTTCAGATGTTTCATTAACTATTATTACTATTATCAGTATTAATGTCCTTCGAGCAGTTTGGGATGGTTGAAGTGAAACTTTTTTGAGAGTTTTTGTTTGTTCTCGCTTAGGTGATTGCGTTATTGGTTGCATCCTCCAAAAGGTCGGCGACAACTTTCGTGTCAATATTTGGGGTCCCGAACCTGCAACATTATCGGCATTTGCATTTGAAGGAGCCACAAAAAGGAATAGACCGAATCTTAAACCAGGAGACCTCTTGTACTGTCAGGTGAAGTGGCCGAGCTTGGACGTTTAAGTATTCAAATTGTATAAAAATGAGCATTAACCCAGAACGAAGGATACAAAGCACTGGGAAACTATGTGAAAACCCATAAAATATTAGTGGACCCTTTATAACATGCCCGTCGATGATCACTTCGTAGATTTGTTTACGAAGATTCCATACACATTTGAAACCCCTCGGTACCAAAGCTAAATCGGAACGAATTTTGTTAACATCTCGGCTCTATTTATTTAAATATATGTAATATTATCATTCTCCACTAATTTCAAGGGTGCACATACCTGTTAGCCGTAAATGCCATATTAAAAATTACTTAGCAAGTATGGGACCAGCAGTTTGGAAAATTATACTACTTTATTATATGTTGGGTAATTAGCTGACAGAATTTTATTTACCTACTTTAGATAATATCTGCACATACAGCAATGGAAGCTGAGGTGGTTTGCGTTAACTCATATGGTCGCAGAGGGTCGTTAGGTGTTCTTGAATCAGATACTTCGACACTCATTACTCTTCCACTCGAAGTGATTCATATGCTTTTGTCTAAGGAATGCCCACTGCTAACGACGCTTGGAAAGAAAATACAGTACGAATTAGCTATTGGACAGAACGGAAAGGTAAATTAACTGTTAATTAAGAAATTCTAGTCTCGTATTACTGAATTTACTGGGCCTATTATTCTGGTACAGCGTATATAAACGTAGCTATTTACTATTGCTGTCTGATCTCGTTAAAGTTTGTCGTCCTATCAACGTATCATTAGTTAGACATGTAAGTAACGGTATTCATATTGGCGTTTAAGGCGAAGATCGAAGAACAATCAATTAAAGTAAAACTATGAAGAGTATTATTTGATGATGCCCTTAGGGGCGCAGCTCACCATTGCCTTGAAAAAAATGAAGCGTCGTTTTGCTTGGCTCTGCTCGTCATTTCAAAAGCTTTATAGAAGCCATGTTATGCCCCTCGTTGCACGATACTGTTTGTTCCCATTAATTTTCGTAATGGACACTGGACTCGATATTTAAACTCTTAGATGCCGACTGAAAGACTTCACACTTTTCAAGTGGACTTTTTAGAAATGTATAGGCTATTTTTTAGTCGAGAATGTATTGAGTATGGAGTACCCGATATACATACCATTACAAAGCAAATACATTATATCATTCATGGTCTTCGAGGTATCTATAGCCTAGAAGTTCGAAGGTTATTATATTAATTGTGTTCTGAACCGCAAAAGCAATGTGAAATGAAACGCGAAAAAAAAAGTTAGCATCATTAAGCCTTTGGTGTTCGTCTGACACATGAACAAAATGGTACTTCTAGAATGGTACTTCAATCAGTTTGTCACAAATTTTTCAGCGACTGGAGAAATATTTTCATCTAAAGAAATTATTTGTATAAATTAGGAAACAGAAGTAATAACCTAGTAATAGTTATAATAATTTTAATAATATGTTCAAGTACAATTTGCGGTAGCAAACACTTGGGCTGCTTTGTAGCACAGCCTGTAATATATGTTCACAAGGATATAAGGCAGAGTTCCACCATATTACTTGCGAAATTCGTCTAATATTATTATAATTATCCTAACAACTCCTAAAAATACTCTACTAAAAGGTCTTAAATCGATTCCTGTTATTTCAGGTATGGGTGAACGGTAGTACCATTGAGAAGACGATGCAAATCTGCACAGCCCTAAAGGCTTGTACAAAACTAAGTATTGCGCAAATTCGTGACATGTGCCAAAGAATAGCTGGAAGTTGAGGTGATGCTGCTGCCATAATTGGTATATGAAAACAAGAATAGTCGTTGAACTAATCATAATTGAAACACTCGTAATTGACTAGCATGTGAAAGGAAAAAAAAGTGTCACTGTTGTACTTATCTGTACATACTCGTTGTGAATAAAGTTACCTCAAGCCACTGGTACGAGGGTGTTTATATTTAATATTTCCAAATGTAATTAGCAGTGATTCATAGTCACAGACACGGTACCCATAACCCAATTCCTCTGTTTTTGCTATAAGTGCGATAATCTTCGTGTACGAGCTAGTTCATATTGCTAACCAGCTAGCTTCGTACCATGTACATTTTTAAGAAGCTGTGATGCAAGCTACCGGTACTTGTTTTTTCCTTTGTCACGGAATTTATTTAACGTAGATGATAGTATAAGGAACCAGACCTATAGGACAAGGAGCCTTTCGCTAATATCTGTGTTCTTGCAAAAGCTATGGGCACAGCTTATTAGCATGACGCTATAACCGTCCTGAATCATGACTCTTTTTATCTCAGATTTGTTTAGGTCTACAATCAACAGTATCCGAATCAGGCCAAAATCGTCATCGTTAAGTCCAAGGGTAGAAATGCGGAAATGTACAACTATTTGTGATATTCTAATTAGGGTTCTGTTGAAAATCAGTAATAATCATTCCAGAGTATTAATGTATTATACATTATACTAGCATCCTGACGTTTGTGCAGCCAAGGATAACGTTGGGAGCATGTAAACTCGTTTCACAACATACATATCATTGTTCGATATTAGCTGATGTATTTGGCAAATCATGCTTGCGGAAAACAATGACTGGCGTTATTGCTGCGTAAGATGCACCTGTACATTTGGATATCTGATATTATTTATTACTGATTCCAGTGTCTGCTAGCCAAAATTTAATGTGAGTGCCATTTTATAAATTTCGTTTAAAAGCGCTTATGCGTGATCTTAATGATCTCCGGTGACTGTAGACTGTGGTCAAAATTGCAAGTAATTTATTGGTACCATTGAGTGTCGAAAAGCATTAAAATGGTGGTTTTTACGCCATGTTAGAACAAACCATCGGTGTCTTACTCGAATATAGAGTGTAATTATAACACGTTTGCCAGACCAGTTCCTTGGTTTCAGGCCATTATGAGATGCAATATGATTTCATCAGATTGCAGCTTTATATTCGACAAGCGGTCTGATACCGCCTAATAAAAGGCGGAGTTTTTATTGAACGCCCTTTTTAAAGACACCAGTAATCTAACACAACCTAGGAGCAACCACCTACTTCATAATAGAAAGCATTAATTGTTATATCACGGATATGTTTCAAGGTGCATTGCTGTCTGTGGTTAGATGACGTCAAAGCATAAGCTTTTAGTCGTTATTCTTTAAAAGTATAAACGATGACACCTTCGCTTTATATCCAAGAGCCCCTGATTCCAAATATACATGAAAAAAATACTAGTAGTAAGCGCTATCAACGGAAAGCCGTTGCCCCCTTTCCCTGAATATAGCGATACGCCTCTCCAACATCGAGCCTGCATCGATGACCTCGTATAGCATAAGGAGGCATATAAGCTACCGAGGGCACTGAGCCTGCATATATCGATATATTTCCCATCATTGTACGTCTCTATTCGTTGAGGATTTCCAACGTCACTCTGAGCAAAAACACCCTCCTACCTAGAATGCATCCGACAACAAGAGAGACGAACGTCTTAGGTTGACCAAAGGCTCTTTTTTACGAAACATGCAAAGAGTCACATAGAAAAAACCGATATGTGGTAATCCGCCGTGCAGCGCATGGCTTGTACGCTAATGAGTCGTACAATTAGTCTATGTTCGCTCCGGAAGCCTCTGTGACAACATCACGCGAGCTCAGGTCCAAAAACGTCTTCTCTTAATAACGTGACACACAGAAGAATGGCGCAGCCGTATCGTTTTTGCTGTATTTTATTGTTTACAAAAGTGATAAACAATTATGTGAGAGCCTAAGCACTGAAGCTGTAGTAGGTGTAGTAGAACAGCTAATGCTAATTAAAGGAGCTTAAGAAAACTGAAATGACAAAAGGACAGAGACTATGAAAACATACGAAACGTTTATTTAAATAAAACAAATTCGATTTTTTTCATTCGTACGGCCCAATCTGCATGGATTTGTGCTCCTTCCTAACAGCAGGATCACCAGTTCGACTGTAGCCCAACAGATCTACGGTACGGCATGATAGCCAGTCAAGCAACACATCCGTTGGTCTACATCGTACCATAATTCTGTTGTTCATAATCCTCTCGTACATTGTCTCTATTTTTTTGCTAACGCTTATAAATGTCCACATGGCTTTTGTTTGTTCGTGCGTGCTTGCTTGCTTGCTATGGCAACATACTCAATGAAATGCGGGTTAAGCATCCAGATTACGTCGCCCTTAACTTGAACTGTGCAATATCTATAATATATATATTGGTATAAACCACATGCGTTCACCACGACTTGAAACAGAAGTGTGTCTAGACGAGAATTTACAAGTTCCGGGTATCTTGTTGTGTTGTCGTCATTAATAATTATAGTAATGATATAAATTAATCTAATTTCTCAGTAAACGTGTGCAAAATAGTATTTTAAATAGTAGTAGCGATTGTTTGTTTAATCACACTTGCTATATATATATATATATATATATATGCTGTTGATGGTCGTCAAAGTTGTATTGAATATAGTAGTAAAAAGAAAGATTAAGATTAGGGTGTGCATTTTGTTGAACTTTCGTTAGCAACGAGTATTCTAAGTTGAAGAAAGCCTCGGCTCATACATATATGTATACTAGTAGTGCGTTAAAATTGGAGAAAACTTTGGCGAGCTGTTTGTCGCAACGGGCATGCGTTCATTAATAAAAGCCCGTCGTTTTCAGAATCTGAGCGAAGATCACCGATTATTTTATTTTTATACCTGCAAGAAAAACAAAACCTCATCAATATTAAAAATTTCATATTTTGTCTAAAATCGATATGGTTGCAGGTTATACCCAGTTTTTATGTGGCCCTCAAAATGTCTAAAAAAATTCTCATGAAGCAGATCGAAAAATCCTCTATGGGGTTTAAATTTAAGAGCTTTAAAGTTCATCGAAATAGCTAATAGCAAGCTTCTGATGCGGAAATAAGGGTCGTTTTAAAAAGGAGAATATCAGCTAATAATTGGGCTGTAGGTATGAGCTCGAACGGTTTACCTTTTTACACCACCTGAATCTCTTGGGCGTCCTTGCATTCGCAGGATATTTGGTCTGCTATCAGGCCAAAAATTAATTACGTTTTTTATATCTTTTTTTTTCTGTATAATCTATTTAAGCGACACCTCAGCCTGTTTACACCAACTAACATTGCTTGTTACACGGCTACTTTTTAAAAACTATCGTTGGATTAAGGAAGGAAAATTTTAGAATGACTAGTAAAAGGTTCACGTCCTGAAATGAAGCCGTAATTGCAGTAGATGATGGTTATATGAAATAAATATATCATAGTCAGGGAAGACGCTCTTAGCATACGCGAAAATGTTGTCGGAACATTTGTTTTTGTTATCATAGAGCCTTTTAAGCAAAGCATAAGAAAAATACTCAATTTAGATGCGTCACCCTATATCTGCATATGTATGTATATATGATTTTTGTAAAAAAAACTTCTTTGTATTTTGCAATTTTGTTCCGGCAAAGGCACAGATGCTCCTCAGGCCCATACAAAATTGTCCTATTTATGGTCAAGATGCGGAGAAACGAAAGTTAGCTCTGTCGTTCTCATTCTGGAAATTTCGATGTGAAAAGTGCTCGACCTAGTGGCGGACCAATACCGGAAGAAGTTGATTTCGGTTAAGCAATACCGCCACGTGAGTAGCCATTACATTGCTAAGGAACTCAACATTCACCATAAAACAGTTTCGCCCATGAGAAAAAAGCTCCACGTTTGGGTGCGATACGAATTGGTACAAAAAAAAGTGCCACAGAAACGCCACAGAGTAGGGCTATTTGTATCGTAGCGGTTGATCATGAGCGATGAAAAACGGACCTTATACGACAGTAACATGCATATGGAAAAAATCTTCCATAATCCGTGATGAAGCTTGAACTCACGTCGAAGAGGTAAAAATCTATGTGTTCAGTGGGATTGGAACGGAATCGTGAATTATGAACTGCTGCCTTCCGACAAAATCATCGGTCCAGATTTTTACTGCTAACACCAAATTCGTTTACAGCAATCCAGTAAATAAAAAAAAAAAAAAAAACCAACCGGCACGAGTGACAGAAACAGTGTCGTTCTCTACCATGACAATGCTAAACAACATAAACGTTAAGGTACTCTACGAAAATTCAATAGGAAACTTTAATCTATCCGCTGTATAGCCTGGACCTTGCACCATCAGGCTATCAGCTGTTTTGATTTTCGCAGAACTTTCACCAATCATCATGTATCAACGGCTTTCGAACTGCGAAGCATACTGTGGTCGTATATCTACAGGTTTAGCTATGTGCGTGGTGCTCCTTCTATGTTGTTTGCAGTCGGATATTACGAGTGCATAAACTTCATGGATATATCATATTGATCATTCAAATAAAGATGATGCTGATGGGCTGCTCTATCAGCGAGAGCAACATATATCAAACATGCTTCATGCACTGCCTCTCCTTCATCCAGCGTCTTACGAGGATTGAGATGCATCCCAGAAATGATTGCTTTTGGAAATCAGACACTTACCGCTTACATACCAAAAATGTATATCATATTTTCCAACATTAACTTCGTAAGATCAATGTTAGAGGCTGGGATTTTGGTTCCGCGCTGGTGAGCTAGTGTCAGTCGTAAATAATCATTGCAACTACATAGTTTGTGCGCTAAAAAAGGATTATTGAATGATCGTTATAAAAGTATTGTTTTCATTGTTATACCGATAGCAAATGCAACCTTGATTTCATTACGCTACAAATGTTTGTGCTAAAAAGCGTCAAAGCGCCAGTGTCCCTTAAGTAGACTATAAGATACTGACTACGATACTATAAGAAAGCTTTTGATGTCTAATAACAAATATTTTTATATTATTTTAAAAAATCAAATTACAATATTGGGGATAAAAGAACGAAAAATATCGCCCGAGAATAGAAGAGCCCTGTAAACAACTCACGTTTGTAGCCACTCGCTGAACATAGCCAATACGTTTTGCGGGGGTCGTAGAGAGGCAAAGTAAAGCATCGGATTGACTTATGATATTTTCGTTTCAAGAAAACTTCATAAGTACAACATACGTATGCACAGCTACTGAGTATTTAATTAGGATTGCCTTAAAGCATTTGGCCGTGCTGTAGGGGTTACGCTGGTTAGGTGCTTACACACCTAATAAACGCTATTTGACATAATAAGAGGTAACTGTGAAAAATTCATTTGCACTTACAAACCTAAGCATTGCAAAAGCGTTAAAAAAAAACAAGGAGAACCTGGTATCCATACGGTGCATTACTCCTTACCTATTAGTATCATTATTTTAGTATTAAATAATAGGCAATCCCATTTCTAGGCGTATGGAAGATTAGATACAATACATCAAAGCGAAAAACGGTACCTTATGTACTCAAACACGCTCAAAATCGCCAGCCAATCCTTCGCAAAAGAGAATTGAAAAGATCATCATGAAATCTAATTGACCATTGTTTTAAGGCTTAAAATGAACATTTTGTAGCGAGTAATAAGCAAGGAAGTTAGATTGCTATAGCGGACGTTGTAAAAAATATTGCCAAACGGTGCGTTTAGTAGGAGATTGCAGATTTGTATATATCCATTCAATTAGCTTGGTCATCTTTCTGGCGAGTGTTATGATAGATAGATTAATACAATATATTTATTATCTCATTAGTTATTTTGTTTTTCTATAATTATGCAGTCGTAAGCCTTGAAATAGCATCGGTAAAATTTCCGTAGAGCTACATCGCACGGTGACGCATATCGGTTTTATAGCAGATTATAGTTTAGATAGGACATACGCTAGGAAAGCTTTCCTTTCCTTTTCCCTTAGTCAAACAAAGGATTGTATTTGCTAGATTCAATATTTCAAGATTAGTCTACAGACGCTGTACAGTTGCTCTTCGCATCTCACGATGTGTCTCATCCTACTCTGATAGACACCTTGCGTTTTCTCGTGCTGCGGTTTCAGCATTCGTTCCCGTTAATCGCGCCGGTGTTTGCGTGGCATTGATGCAGCCGAAAATGTTTCTTCTAAGCGTGAGATTTTGTTTTTACATAATTGCACTTAATACTCTAAACGAAATGATAACCAGTCCGATCACCTAATCTAGGGTCCGACTTCTGCGTTTTGGCAGTTCTAGGGATCACTCAGCAGATACTTTAAACAGAACTTTAAAGTTACGCGTTTCATTTGAACGCAGTAGAAACACAAGTCCTTTCATTACGCGGCTATCAGGTATAGACGTTGAAATCTGCACTGACTTGGATTGATTAGATGCATACAGAGGAACGTATCTCTTAGCGTAGTCTATAGCCACCGTACGCTAATATGACGTTATCATTGTGTTTTATGATAGCACGTTCGTACGTGCTATCTTTATAGTCACAAAGTCAATTAAATCGGTTACGTCTATTAGACAGACGAGATTTCGTACGCTTACTTTTGCCTACACACAAACAAAATGATTCTTACCTCGGTAAACACGGCAATAACGCGTCCTACTTGTCTTGAGCCACTTCCTTTCTCGCCTGCACATATCAAGAATCGTCTTTTTGTTTTGTTTATATTCTTCATGAATTTAGTGAAACCGTAGGAGACAGAAAACTGAGTCGCAAGAGATTTGTTAGGGATAGTTGTAGTCACCCTGTATTAATTTTAATGGTGCTTAATTAATCAAAGGTTAGCCTAATAGTTAGTTCCGTCTCATTTAATTTAGCTGCAATGCTTGTTTTATCTAGCAAAGGACTACATTTAATTCAATTAGAATACTAGCGGAAGTCAACAAAACCGCTGCACACACATAAGATTTTCATCTTATAAATTATATACAGGCACTTCCAGAACCGACGGAAAGTTAAGGGCGCCCGATCAACGAGTATAACATTGTCCACTGACTCTTTCTTCATGATGAGCCTTCAACCTGTTTCGCTGCTGATGTCGCAGTAGAATTTATTGGTCAAACTATTTCCTTCACCGGCTGTTCATGCAAGCTAGGACCGGACCTGCTTTTTCTATCGTATTTCTATCGGCTCAGGTAGTGCGCTTTCGTCTTTTTTTTTTTTTTTTTTGATGGCCGACGACGAAAGCGTGTGCCGCTGACAAACTGTTTGGAAGAAAGAGTTCGCATATCAGGCCGTTTCCTATTCGAACAGAAGTTGCAGCGGTGACTATCAGATGACAAATGGGATCTTTCCTTAATTTTCTTTTTCATCTGTTTTCTGGTAAACGGTAGCAAACGATGAAAAAGCGATCCCCTATTTCGGTTTCAGGCATTTCGTTACCAGTACCACTGTGCCGTTGTGAGTATTCGGTGGATCGATTTGAATCATGAAGCGACGTTGCAAATTGTCGGACAGCCGTTTCAGTTAGCAGAGCTTCCCGATCAATTTACCGCCTCCCTCTCAAATGAACAGAACGAATCCGTTGGAAATAGGCGCCGTCTATGCTGCTTGTTTCGACTGTCATCGGAAAGTCAGCCGGACTGATCGGACCGACACAGAGTGGTCCATCGTGATGCCATGAAACATCGAGGAGCTGCCGATTGGACCGAATAAGAGGCCCGACCCACGGCGGGCCACATCTACAGCATGCAATAATAGGGGTGCAATCGTTGCTTTTACTCCTCTTGCCTTGTCTTTACGACCACGACGACGACGACGACTTGTATTACCCTGCTCTGCCCTGCTTTTCGTCCACATCGTTCGTTTGTTCATAATCCGTATTACTTTGTCATCGGCGAGCTTCGCGCTCATCGACTCTCTCCCATTTTTGCCACCGGCCGCTTTGTCAAATGATATTTCCGGGACACTAGTAAGCGGCGTTTACATCTTCGATAAATACATACGACGTCATTTTCGTGTCCAGTTGACTTAAGCTAATACGACGCGCGAGTACCTACCCATAGACATCGAGACATTATTTGCAGGAAGTAAGAAAGGAAGCATAATTTGATGCTTTACATGAAACGGTTTCCGTTACAGGGATGTGGGAAGGGCAAGTATTGTTTGCTGTCACGAGGCGCCAACTGCGTATCTGTTATATATTGAAACAACTTGATGCAGGGGCTATTATAGTTATGCTCCTCTCTGTCAGTCCAGAGAGAGAGAGAGAGAGCGAGAGCGAGAGCGAGAGTGAAGGGGAGCGAGCGAGAAACAGATCATGGCTCTGCTTCAAGCAGGCTAGCCCCACCAGCACCGTTCTCAAACCTTACTGCGATGTCTAAGCACTAATTCGAAATCTGGCGCTAATTACAAATATCAATAGAGTATAGTCAATTATTTGTAATGTTTACAAACCTGTCTCAGTAGCTTTGAAATGATTTAATAAATCATTCATTTGGCTTTAACAACTCAAGCTCCAGTTAATAAAAACACCTAATAATATTTCACTAATGCTTTGTCCCGGCCAACGCATCTGCTTTTTAGCAATTGCGCAACGATTTATTGATCACTGACGCGCCTCGTAAGAGACCATAACGATATTTCACCAGCATTCCAGCCATCATCTGCATTTTAATCTATAAAAAAAATATCGATAAATATATGCAGATTCGACAATCTATCCAACTTGTACGAAATTTAAATCTTTAAGGAAATAATCGAGTAAGCATCTTTGGCAAAGCAAAGATTATGGCTTAACTAGCTGGTAAATCGTATTTGTGAAGGATTTTCGGTGGGAATATATATCTATCTAAGTTCTTTAAGCTAGACTAGTTTTCATTCGTTACCCGGCTTGTACAGAACCTTGAAATTTGGGCATTTTTTTCATTTTGCCTTTCGCTGCATGTATGCTGTCCATCTCTTAAGCTCGACCTTTAACTTTTTGTAAATTGTAGATGGACGATACAAAGCTATTCAATTTGAGTACTTCCGAAAACTGTGGAAAACGTTATACTCCTGCCATGTCTACTCGGGCAAAATTCATATCTAGTAAAACAATTTTTATTCAATTGTACTGAAAGTTTACGATAATGAACAAGCGGCTTTATTACCTAGATAATCTGAACACTAGATTAAAACGGCCTTGGATTGCGTTCCGATCTCGGATGATTTGCGGCAAAAGTGCGGAACGTTTCTCTAATTTAAAGGCGGTGTCATGCCATGTTCAGGCTAAATGTACAACGCTGGTAATTACACGAATGAAAAGTGTTAAAATAGCATGTTCAATGACTCGACGCTAAGTTCCGTCGCAGAATTCGAACACATACGTCTGGCCTTCATTTGGAAAAATAAAAGTTTTTATTTTCTTACTGAGGATACAAATTGTCGGACCCGACTTTGGTACTTTATTGCAAACAGGTCATATAAAACTTAACTTATTTCTACAAGTATCTGTTAGGCGAAAAAAGTTTCGTTGTCAGTTTTAAGCCCTGGCTTCCCGTAGAGGTCATCTCATCTTCAAACTCCTCGACACGTTTAGCCTTTCAAAATCACTATCTTTAAAATAATGGCTGCTTTCGAACTTTGTGGAACAATCAGATATAGACGCACAGGATTGTCTTGTTTGCCGCCGCAGTTTCGTACACATGGCATGAAGCACGCTATACAATAACCTTACTTTGTTAACAATTTGAATGAAGCATTTTTTATTTGCTAAGAACAACAAAAAAAGTCAATGATCGCCAACGTGAAGTCTGAGCTCGCAACGTCCGACTCCGTCAGCGCACATGTAAATTCTAAACAAGGTCGTATAAACCAATTTATATCACTGCCATACGTTGTACACGTATGTAAGTGTTTTGCTTGAAATTATCCAAGTTTTAACATTTTTATGACAGATCTTTTTGCCGATCCGTGATGTACTTCTGAAGCCACTAAATCAACTGGGTTCTGAACGGCACTGACTTAAATCAATTCAGCCGAATGGAAACAAAAATAAATAGTCAAAAAGCGTGTTTTCGTCACTCGTCTCATGTGATAGCGCGCTGATTACTTTTGTGACTGTTGTTGCTGTTCATGATGACGATGGTGTCACTTATTTCATTCATTCACCCACCCACACATCGTTGAGTCCGCGACACAGCAACAGGATGATGCTAGGCATCTGTGATGTCCTTTCCACAAAATTATTCTTTCACTTACTGACGATATCCCTCGTCGATTTCCCCCCCCCCCCCCCCCTTTCTATCTGTTTTAGCGACGAAAGTAAGGATGGATAGTATAAGAAGGAACCGTTGTCGCAGGAGAGGCCCTAGATGCGCTGCAACAATATCAGCAGCAGCGACGGGACGGCCGAAAATAACCAGTCAGCTTTTTGGCTGGCACTAGATAGACACGTGTATGTGTGCGGGAAGTGTCGTACGTTTGGCTGGAAACGTGCCTGGTGAGTGAAATACGTGAACACAGGGTAACGTACAGCGGCTTTCGTGGGCAGCGACTGCAGAAAAGCCTTGAAAAAGACTTTGCGCATATTTGAAAAAAAACGATTTTGTCGTGCAAATACGATGGCAGTTCGACGTGGGAGGCTGTCGAGAGCGTTGATTGCCTCAGCTGTGATTGTGCACTGCGTAAGTAGTTTCTTTCGTTGTTTTCATAGGTTTTATTCGAGCTTAAACGCCCTATCTAAACGTGTCGGAAAGTCTTATATCTATTAGGAATACGCCGGACAAAGAAAAGCTTTCAGCGTGTTTGTGTGCATCCTTCTGGTACTTCAGGCGCGAGTCACACTTGAGCACAAGGACGCGTTAGCTTTTCAGTACGACGTCACCGTTTCGACATTGCTACTCGTTGTCTTTCTCAAATGAGGGAGAACCCTGTTACGGGAACTAACTGTCCTGCACACGTAGCGGCATATCGCTTACATGGTTCTTACGTACGAAACCGTCTGGACCTTGGGTAAAGGAAGCGTATTAGACCCTAGCGACTACCCCTGTACTATCTGCATCGTACCACGTTGAGCAGAGGAAAGCGCGTTACGTTCGAAGATGGAGATAGACATGTCTTCACGCAACCGCGTTTGCTGCACACGGTGATTCACTGTAATCAGTTGTATGCTTGTGTTCAACTGGTGCTGACATGGGTCGTTGGAATCGAGAAAATAATCGCACAAGTTTCGTATGCATAGACTCCATTGCTTCGAAAAATACTAGGCCGAATAAACACCGTATATCGACGATATACATTTGTACATATAGCAGCGGTTTTTGTTGCTTACAAGCATATTGGCGTGTACAGACTGTTTTTACGCCTTCATGACTGCCCGGTAGCGCTGGCCGATACAATTTCCGTTACGGCTACAACTACCGATTACTACATTGAAAATTATACACCCTACCCCGAACTAGTTATTCAACGCTGGCTTTTTAGGCGCAATTTTTCCATTTTTCGGAAAAGAGCCCCACATTCAATGTAATACATAGCGCACAGAATGTAGACGTACGTGAGTCGAATGAGAAAGATCATCTAGCGGACGGGTCGATCAACTTTGATTCTCAGATAAAGTTCATCAGTCTTGGACAGCTATCTAATTCATGATGTTTACAAACAGTACGCTAATGTTTAACTAGAAAGACGACAATTTGTATGGCAGTGATTTAGTTGCCACTCAGTCATACGCCGGAGGCCTGTTGCAAGTACTGCGCCGCCGTAAAGTTTCACTCAAGGTAGAAGTTAAACTTAAAATCGTTGTGGGCTAAATTGTTTAGCCCCCGACTGATTCGATTATTCTGAGCTTGTATCGGATTTATTTAAGGTAGGCTGAACATGAAGCTAAGGGCATTTTCAGAACGTTATGTACTGTCGGCCATCATTGAAACGAGCAATGCAGATGGGGTCAAAGGTCATGTTTTTATCTGAAGACACCGTTATCTATGTTGCAGTGCTGGCTTAGTGAAACATTATCTGCTTTGCAAGAGTAAACGGTGCTTGTGTTTCGATATATTGTTTGTCGGTTATGAGTGTGTGTGTGTGTGTTATTACAAGCGTTGAGGATTTTTAGGATAATTCCAGTAGACTGAAAAACATAGCCACATATATACTTCTTGCGTATAGTTGTTCTGTTTATTTGCAGGATATTATAGAGCCTATTTAGCCTATTTACGTTACCGGGAGTGAAGATACCACAGTTTAGAATTTCGGGTGTTTTTGAGGGGCACCTATTTTTCGTCTATGTGAGCTAGTTTTTCATGTTTATAACAATATATACCCTTGTTCTTGCTGTACGCTGTCGCTGAATTCTCCTGTTCTGAGTTCTCCTCTGGCAGGACTACAACCGCTACTAGCTTCTAATTGTAAGAAGTTTAATTCGACAACATATGTTGACTGAATATATGATGTTTTAATTGATAATGTCTGACGGATGCAGTAGTCCTTACTTTCACTAACTCGGCGAGTCGATTAAATGTATATTCTACCTAAGCCGTTAAATGTTATTTCAGATGGCTAGCTAAAACGAAATGCCTACACTATTAGATTCGAATTCAATCTATGCACAGCGACCTAAACCTTGCGTTCGATCCTATTGCTAGGATTCTTTATCCGTTATGAAGTGACGGGTCGCTTACACTTGCTGTCCGTGATTGTGAATCCATTCTTATCGTAGATTCACGGATGCGTTTCACTGATCCGTAGTCCGTTCAATATCTGATAAGTCACTGTTTATAAAAACGAGCATAATGCTCTCCTTGCAACAAGTCGCGTGGATAGGGGGTAAATAACGATTATCTACAGCGGCAGGTCTCATCGTCGTATAAGTCCTCACCGTTTGACAAAAGAGTTGAAGGCTTCAGAAGTTTTATTGAGTGCAGTTGTTCGGAAAATCCGCCTGCGTAATAGAACGAATATACGTCATTCCAAGGCCCTTAATCGTCGTCCTTGTCCCGTTTCCTATACGACAGAGATGAGCTCAGCAGATAAAAAAAAAAAAAAAAAAAAAAACAGTGAAAAATAGAACGGAGATCAAAACCAAGTTTCGGTTCACTGTCATCTACATGAATATAGATACATATAATCCTCAAAATGCAGTTTTCTTTCAGCTAGAGGCGCTCTCACAAAGCAATCTTTCCTACTCTATTGCCATCGGTTAGTGTTGACACCACAAATCAATAATTAAAATACACACATATATGTGGAAAGGCGTTCAAAGCACGTAGATGTATGTCATCGATCGGTGTAGAAGACGCGACTGTATCAGTGATCTTGTAAATAGTATATGGTAATCATAATTCTCGGTAACTGCTGCGATCAAGCCGTTTCGCACCTTAAGGTTCCCGCGTTATATCATCAACATCAAGCATTATATCGAAATGCTACACCTTTCAAACCGAAAAAGCTCTTCTTTCCCAAATAAGCATTTCCGTAACGCAACAAGTACTAATCGCTAAACGAGGTGAGGTAGGTGACCCATTTCTTGAAACTGCGTGTACGTACCCATGCTCACGGCCGTCATACAACACTATGTCAGAATTTTAAGTAGCGCTTCTATTCTGCACCCGGTCTGCGATCACGATCACATTACCACGGGCGATAACGCCCAGTCATACCATATATTATAAAATCATAACAACGTTACAACAGGCGCGAATATATCATGGCACAATACGCGAAAAATGAACCACAAACAATTTATTGCCGTATGGATTAATGCATTTTGCCGTGTGCCTATAGCAAACAGTTGGACCAGCTGGCGCAACGGCAAACTATTTTCAAGCTGGGCCATAAACAAGAAATACTCGTAGATTGCCAAAACGGGAAATGTTTAGTTAGAAAAAGAATCACTAATAATATTGTAGACAAATAAAGCGTTCCTTCACTATGTCGTAGACATTTAAAGCCAAAGAAAAACCGGAATCTCATAGTCACTTTATTAATACTCTGCTAATCTAATAGAGATAGTCTTTTTGGTCCTATTGCCGCAGCAGTGGTTAGTAGCGAAATATTTATCTAAGCTGTGGATTTCAGAAGCAATACATTCAATTGATCAAACCAATCAGTTGTACAATCCGAAGAACTGAAGCAGCAAATGGACGACATGACATTGGCCACGGCCCCTGATCGAGTGTAACGGTCTCGTATAAAATATAATTTAGATTTAGTACAGACACAGGTAGCTTGGGCTCTATGATAGGGCTACGGTCTGCCTGAAAGCCGCTGTCTCTCGTAGTGACTGTAGTAACTCTGTTGAGCACGTTGACACGCCATAGCCTGAGTAAGATGCCTTTGAAATAGTTTTTCTGCTGCTCGGCTGTCCTGCTTTGAGGGGGCGTAGGTGCACTCAATTCTGGGGTCGTCAACGGCAGACGAAAGTGTAGTTTAGGTAGGGATAGTTCGCCTCGCGATAGTTCGAGGGCAGCACGCGGGAGCTGGTAAAGGTTGAACGCACGACGCCGGGGTTGTGTAAGACCTTATAGCTCCGCTACCATGAATTTTTTGCTATCAGTGACAGAGTCGCGCCACATCGCTATCACAGAGGGTCGCTACGAATCGAACACGTCAGCTAACCGCAAACACGAAACGATATACGGTGACCGTATGATTGCAGGCATACCCAATAGCGTGGCCGAATGAACAAAAAGCGCAGGAAACGTTCGTAAAATTAGAATTCCTAAGCAATTATGGCTCGTACTGGCATGTAATACAAGCCGATTCTATCTACCTCATGGCGATTAAATCGCAGTAAACTAACAGCACTACTTTATACGTAGCAACCTATTATGCATTGCAATTGAATCACTATCGGACGAACCCTTTTACATGTATGTATATATACACACATATTATAGACTATTTATAAAGTTTGATAAAGAATAGCTGGCATTTTATGTTTTTTTATCAAAAAAAATATTTATTAATGTGTCAATATCAGTCCTGTTTTTCCAGAGTACTGCTCACCTGACACTACACACCTACACCAGAGGTTTTTCCAGTTTAGAAATCAGTTCATGAAGGCAATTTTTTGAATGAATTTTAGCTTTTGTAGCGATTCTGATTTTAGTTTCTTTACATTATCAAAGGGTCATTTTTTTTAATGTTTATTCAGCTTAGGAAATGGGAAGAAAGAAAAATGTCTTTCGGGTAATGAGGTTGGGACGTTTGTGTGGTGTCATTTTTCGCCAAAAACTCACGGTTAAGCAGTGTAACGGTTCCAGGTTTTTTATTGTGATACGTTTGTCAAAAATTGGTTCGTCACGAACTTGATTGTTTTTTTTTATTGCTACATGCAAATCCCGTAGGACCCTCTTTGACGTCCAACCTGGAAGTAAGATCTCGTGGTAAGCTACGCCATTGAAATCGAGCAAGCTAGCTAGTAAAGCCTTCATCTGATCAAACTTAGCGAAATTCTTTCGATCTTCATGTCCAACTAGGAAATTTCTATTGGGTTGGTTGTACGTTAGTTTCGATACCATACCCATACAGCCATAATTCATCATCAGTTACAACTTCCCGTTTGGCAGTTTTAGATCTTCATTGAGAACATTCAACAGCTTTTGAACGTTGTTCATTCGGCATTGGTTTTAATCGGAACATAATTTAAAAAATTTTGAAACTGCTTGTTTTTTTATCCAAAAAAAATAGTTTGGCATAAGCAAAATGATCGTCAGCAACCTTTCTCATAGTGACCGGTGATAATTTCTATCGCTTTTTGGCCAAGTTATTGGTTATTAATACGCTAGGTCGTCCCCGGCGCTTATGATTTTCAAGTTCTTTACGACTTCCATGAAAAGGATTGTAGTGTTTGTAAGCGCCTGTTGCATTAAAAAAGAATTCGCCTACATTTTGATCCATTCTTTGACCAAAATGTCATGTCAACACTTTGCTTCATTTCTGTTATAAATTAAAAGTCGCTAACGTCTTCGAATGTTAACAATTCAGTAAATCATATATATATATATGATTTACTGAATATATATATATATATATATATAGTGACTCTTCTTTGGAGAACAACAAACATTGCGGTAAAACGGCGTGAAAAAAGCAACTTAAAATCTTATCTAGTGGTGTATTTACCGGCTTAATTACCAATGAATACTGAAATATGTATTCAGTGTTTATTGTAAAAATATATTCTCGGCTGCAATTATTCGAATGGAACATTTTCCCTATTGTTTCCTAGAAATTTCTCGTTTTTTTCATATAAGCATACGCATGTCCGTGTCCCATCAGGAGATAGGCGTTGGTAACTTGGATGATAGACAACAAGAGAATCGCTCGGGTAGAGTCGGCCTTCGATGTCGCTTTCCAACGCCACTTTGTTGAGATTGAGCCACTGCAGGGAGAGATTTCTAGTTGAAGTTGAAAATGATGATATATTAATATTGGCTACTTGTTCAAGCACTCTTACGTTCAACGAGAGGCCGTCGTCTTGTGCTATCAATCAGCAAATTACATATATAATATATCGACAAAGGCGCTGATTTTTGTGCGTGAGCTTGTGTTTCCTGTCCAGGGGAATGGGAATATTTAAGATGATGGGAAAAGTCAAAAGGTGATTGATTATTGTAATTGAAAAAATAATTAATTTTTTTGACATTTAACAGACCGTAAGATCTAAGCTAAGAATTTACAGATGGAATACGATTAGAAGACAAAGAGCGTATATAGCTTTCTGTGACTTTATTACAAAAAAATATGCCTATACATATAGTATATATACACCTAAGTCATAAGTACTTTCATCGCTCTATAGTAGATATAATTTACAGATTTCTAGTTTCATATTTAGCGATGCATATCATGGCACAAAGTTCAACGCATTATATCGACTGTGCAGACACCTTCAGCTTGATACGTATTTCCCCTATATATATATATATATACTCCCTATATTTTACGAAAACTCCCTCTTGTCGGTGCCAACATGATTTGACGTCCAAAAATAAATTGATGTTTAGTACAGGTGCGCACAAAAATTATAATGAACCTGTTTTTTGCTTTTAGTTGCTGATAACGGATTCATCGCCAATCAATCGAGACGCTACGACGAGGGCATTGCCTAAGAAGACCGTGCCAAAGAACAATTTCAAAACAGATCGCAACAGTGGTTAGTACCATTCTTAAAAGATACTTGTAAATATTATTATCCTACTTACAATCAAACATATATATTTCATGCACTATATCATCTCGGCTTCGATAGATCGATTAAATTCTTGCATGGCTTGTGGCGTAAAGAAGATATAATTGATAGTACGTATCTGCCGCCTACCACTTGGACTTCGATGGCCGAGCCCTGTAAAACTCTGAGAAACTGGGATGTAAACTATAAGATAGAAGCTTTGTAGGTGTACGGAAACAACGAGGTCGCAAAATAAGACAAGGAACGTGCCTTTCGGGGGGTCGAAATCTCTTCCACACCATAAACTTCTGGGGCTACCCCAAATCAGTAGTTTATGGAAAATGCGTACAGCTGTAAAAGAAGTGGGAGCATGTTCTAGCTCAGCAGAACGAAACATCCATGATAAGAAAAGAGCAATGCGGACTCGAGAGTTAATGTTCTGAGTGCGGTATCCAGCGAAGGATACATTATGTCAGCATGTATTTCCTATAAAGGCGACCGTATGGTTAAGGAAGTTTATCTACAACCCCTTACGTTAGCCGCAGGACAATCGTGGACAGCTAACGTTTCTGAACAAAACCATACATATTTCGAAAAGATGATGGATAGGCTTGTAGCAACCAATGTGAACAAGGTTGGTTGCCTGAGCTTATCGCTACATAAATCAGACTCAAACCAGTTAGATTATTATATATCTAGTGTTGCTAAGCAGTCTTAGGAATAGTTCGTATGAAAAGTTCCGAGTATCGATGTCCTGCCGTGTATATCTCTTCGAATTGTGTCGTGTTTTAGCATCAAACTGACGCTCACTGGAATTATGGACTTCGTAAGTCGAAATCGATGGGTTAACGCACTGCGGCAAATTAGGCAGCTGATGAAGAAACACGAGTGGGTATAACAGATGGGGAAAGCACAATAGAAAAATCTCCGTGGCTACATCAAATCAAAGGTCGTTCTTGCTATTAAAGTTGGCACTAATAAGGAATATTTCTCATCACTGTAATTGAAAACGCTCTGTTTGGCAGAACTCAACGGCCGAGTTGATCAAAGCTTTTGGATTTATTGTCTGCAGATAGGTCCCAGTTATTTTTGGTTGGCATCAGAGTTCAGAACATGAAATGTTTAAGAACCATTCGAGCTATCGTACATTAAATTGGACCACCAGGATGCGCATCGAACAACCAGGATCTTCATAAGTGTATTTTTGCATCCTTCATTTGTGGAATTCCATCATGCACAGGTGCATAAAGGCCTGCGTCTGCTCCTTTAACAAGTACATAAGCAGTGGCAATTAAAGCGATGCACCCCCTCATACGAACAAATTAGTGGTGAGTAAGCTGGCTGAGGATGAAGCCATCGGTTGGTTATATATGGGATTTTATTGAGCGAACATAGCAACGTTGACTCACTCATCGTCCCAACCATATGAATCGAAAAGTTTTGAGACAGGTCCGTGAGCGGCTTAAACCTCAAACTGCTCGAGGTGATTGGCTGTTACATTGGAAACAAACCCATCAATTACTGTTGTCATCCGTTTTCATTCAGACTCACTTCATAAACAAACCGACATTTTGTTTATTTATAAATATATATATAGGCAGTTGCAAACGACTCCCGCTGATTTCAAACTTGAATGTCTTTTGAAGTACGGGCCGCCAGCCTACGAAACTCAGTCAGTAATTCCGCGAACTTGTCACTAACAATCGGTGGAGTTTACTCTAAAAAAAGTGAAGCGATGAAAAACACATTTCGATTTCATCCAGTCAATGCGCGGTGATCAAATTTTTGCTCCTGAAGGCCACAGCGCTGCAGAAATCCATTAAAGACCGATTAAGTTATTAGACAAGGAGGCCTCAAGCTACAGTATGTAAACGGTGCAGAGAAAAAAACGGAGACTGGAGAATTGAAGGCCAACGAAGAGGTGACCAGTTGAGACCAGAGGAGACCCACAAGACAAGAATGCATTGCCGCAGTCAAAGAAGCTCATACGAAGGCAGAGATTTATTGTTGTGTTAGCTAAAACTGGCATTTCGCGGCATGTAAGGTTTTACAGATTTATAGCCCAAGTACTGAAAATGCAGACTGTGTAAAAATGGAAACGCGTGTGGTGTATTTCTTTACAATTTGTGGAACCTTAATAAACGAAAAATCTCATGGGCACCATAAACAACGCATGCTAAATCAGTCGTGGAGGAACTCGGCGAGCAAATTGCGTAACCCTGGGATGAAATCGAATTTGGTAATAGTGTTGAGTGGATTAGGACGTAAGGTAATGGTAGGACCTATACTGGGTAATTGGGGTACACGCTATTGTGACGTACTTGCCGAAGATGGAACAATGAGTGCAGCTCTTTATTTCACGGACTGTCGGAGGGGCAATCGAAAGTACCCACTCTGATTATTTGGCGACGAAGACAGAGTACATCGTCATACATCTACTATTTCCACAATTGAGTAAAGGAATATCTAATGCTGATTTAACCTTGCATATTCTGTCGTTCTGAGCCCGTACGACCAGGGAATTTCTCATGGCCTAAAATGGCGTATATGAAAAGCCATATATAGAGAAATTATATTGAAAAGCGTCGACATAAATATGATATGACAAGCTCTTGATTTAAAAAATTGCTATTCTAGAAATTGTTATTTGCGTAATTCCAGTTGAATTACAGTGTGAACCGGAAGACTTTGTGGTAAAAGTGAACTTCACGCAACCATTCAGAGGGATTGTGCATGCGGGTCCTAAAAGTAATAAATGCCTCCTTAGAGGTGACGGTGGTCAGTACTATACATTACGGATACCACTCGACGGATGCGGTACCATTCATAACGTTAGTAATGAGTTTCGTTGCGTATATCTCATGCGTTTATATATATGCGTTGCGTATATATATATATATATCCTTTTGTGTACTAAAATCTCACAATGTTTCTGTAAATATTTATTTACATGGAATCACTTGCCAAGTATCAGTCTAACTGTCTGAGTTGCCGATATCTATGTACTGATTTTTGTAATTTCACGCATTTTACAGGAAGGCCGTTTCAGCAATACGTTAACGATCCGGTTCCACCCGTCACTCGAACTAGAAGGTGATGAATTAAAGACACTCGTCTGCAGGTTTAAGACCGAAGCAGTGCTTGTTAAATAGACTTCAAATTATCCGAAGCCTTAGTAAACGTCAACCCGAAGGGATTGTCAATATTTATATGACACGACAATAATAAAAGCTTCGAACGAAGTACTTTATACAATAATTGAGCCGAATTTTGGTTCTAGGTGTGTATTGTATCTCAACCACTATTTAAGCGCTCGTGAAGATAATAAAGTATTTATGATTAGAATATCCTTGTAATGTCACCGTCTACATTTTAACAGCGTTTTTTTTTTGTCGCGTACCGTATGTACTATCGCGTAATAAGGCAAATGGATCCGGTCTATTTGTTTATCGTAGACTAATATCTCCCGATTCAACTCGTTCACGAGCGAAGAGAGCGTTTTTATTACTACGCGGCGGTTTTCTAAATTTGACCTTTCCGGAAAACGCATTGAAATGCAGTTTGCGAACGCTTGCATAAACGTTATTGAGTTACGTCGTATTACTGTATTATAACAAAGCAGTTTATCTAGCGAAATTTCAATGAGACCGAATTACCGAAAAGTTCCCCGCATTTCTAGCTTCTCCAAAAGGCCTAGTAAACCCGAAAATGACTGACTACAAGTGGACGGGAGTTTACGTACGTTATTACGTCTCGTTCTACCGCATATATCCTAAGTACGCATGACAACCCAAAACAAATCAATGGGTCGAGTTTCACGACCGATAGTGTCGTTAAGGGTTGCTGCAGACGATTAGTTCCTGCAAGACGAAGAATGTCTATGTCAGGCTTTGAACGGAGACCACCACGTCCCCAGAAACTTAGCAGGCGAACACGTTACTTCTGCATTATTACGGAAAAGATTACTCATCGCCGAGAGACATTGGTTAGATAAAATAACTTGCTTAATTGAATCATTTAGCAGATATGACCCAACTGTGTCCCTAGATTTGAAAGTCGTTGCTTTAGCCATGAGGCCACGGCGTCGTACCCTATTATTTGAGCTCACCATTTTACCCTATTATTTGAAGTACCATTAGCAGAACAATATTATTGTAATGGAAAATAGATTTGTTGGTCTTTACATCGCCAAATGAATATATTTAGTCGAAAAAAAAATAGTCCTAGCCGCTTGTTTCTATCTTTATTTCTATTTCGCAGCAATGGATTACTACCGCTGTTAAACCGTACGCATTTTTCGCGAACTTGTTAAAAAAATATTAGGATTGCACATTAGAGAATTAACGAGCGTATCATTAATGCTGTAGCATAAATTAGGGTAGTTTTTTTTTAACTAACGCACGTTCGCATTTCATTCATACCGATTTGTCATGTACTTTCCACTATCTTCTTCCATTCCCTAATGAGGAATTAGTTTATTTTTTTCTCGTCAGAAATTTTCAGGTCAGGTGTTGATGATCTCCTCCATCTAGCTTGTTTTCTTTGCCGGTGATTAAAGAGGTAGTAGTCTATTGACGCGATCTCTGTAAAATATGGTGGCTTCCAAAAAAGTTCGAAACAAACTATGCGATATGTAGCCAGCTATTGTATAGGCGGCTTGGCTTTGTCCATCGGGTCCATTTAAACAGCCTCGTGAAATCAACACAATCGTGTTATGTACTGATCTTTGTTGACAGTTTTGCCTTTTCTCCAGGCTGCCCGTTGGGCAAGTCGTTCAGGGGCAATGAAAAGCCGTGCCTTTTGTCCGTTTTTCACCCAGGCACTTAACGTCTAATAAAATTTCATGGATTCAAGACGCTCAACGATGGTCTAATATTCGCAGCTTAATATCTCGGTGAATCAACGAGCTTGCCATACGAGGTGGATAAGAACCTCGAATGGACGATCAAAGTGCGCTATTTCTGCCAGACCCAAGACGCCATGCTTGAACATAGCAAACGTTTTTACGCCATTCTTTCAGTTATAGAGTCCTCGTTGTATAGCGCAGCTTTTTGATCCCAACAAAAGGCAAAATGCACCGACCAGAGACATCCATCTTGAGAACCGAAACCCGATGTAGAGTTGTGGTCATCGTACCATACGATACTACGGGCTCACGGAGAAAACAGAAAGCATGTTTTAACGACATACAGAGATAAATAGACTACGCAAAAGCTGAAACGAAAGGGGCATTAGAGAATCCGTTCATTTATATTAAAAATTAATATAGAAGACTGATCTGTTCTCCTTTTTGAACGTTAGGTCGTTTCGAATAAGATCAAACTACATCAGCTTAGCAAGATAAGTGTTTATTATATATACTTTGACGTTACCACGATGACTATAAAAATCATGGGCACCACTAAGGTTAATGAACCATGTCACACAATGCGGATTCACAGCTGTTAGGTTTATTAGAGTTGTTCAGCATCAAATAGCACAAGACGGCCTCCGTTAGAAGGTTCGTGGAAAGATTTGATTGAGTAATGACCATTGATTGGTCCACAGCTGAAATCGGCATACATATACTACAATTTATACTCAACAAAATTCAAATTATGGATGCAAAACGTACCTTGCCTTTCCGGATAGCATAACATATGTTAAACTCGTATTGAAGGTATAATAACAAGGCTTGGATTGGACAAGCTTACATTTATTTCTTAAGGCCATCACGCGATGCTTATTTCGTGTGTGAGAGAGTCAAATGGTTCCACCCCAAATAAAATATTCCGTCCTGTCACACAATGGAGTTTCAAAGTAAACTTTTCTGGACATATGCAAATAAGCCTAGATGTAGAAGAAATAACACAAATAAGGACAACGTCGAAGCGGACAAGATAAATTGAATACAAGAATATTTCTAGGTTCTCACACCTAATTCAGAGAACGATTCAGTGAACCGCTTTTTTAGTTGACACAAGGAACACGACATAGTAGATAAAAACCATTTGATTCACACAAATTGTATGGCATTCATGTAAACAAGTACGCATAAGTTCATCAATTTGTATAATGATACAAAATACATGATCGTTATTTTAATCAAAAAAACACGAGCTCAAATGTAAAAAAGAAAGCTACAACTGTTAAAGTATATCTTTAAGCTATTGTTCAGACCTTTACTTCTTATCTTGCATGGTAGAATCGTACTTGTCCTTCCTCCCAATTTATATGAGTTTCATTCGCGGGATACAAGTGACCCTTCACCTAATCTTTAGTTAAGGTGCAATCACCTTAACTAGCCTACTACCTAATTCTCGTAATTTAAGAGTTCTTAGAAATCGTTCAACTAACATTAAGAGATGAAATTCAAATGTTTATAACAATAGAATATTTAGGTTAATGATTTACTTGACTTAAAACAATGCCAAGAACAACACAGGGTTGAATTTGAACAAAAATGGTAAACCGTATCTTAGTTCATGCACTTCAGGTTAAGCATCCCGGAGATTGAGGCTTAGAAACACGCACCCATCTTCGAATATTACATGTACTAGATTCTTCGAGACAAGCAGGTTGCTGCCTCTTCACTCTGAAGAAGCCAGTTGTGACTAAAATTGTTGGACGTATAGAAAAGCTTATTGGATACTTGCAAGTACGAAAAGGAAATGCGTTTCCGCAAAGATTACAGCGAAAGCTCACCAAGAATCAACAGCCATTAAACAGGAATACAAGATTGCCTATGGAATTGTCGAGAAAAGGAATCGCCTGTTGTTATTTTAGGTATACCTTATCGAAATATACAGTCGGGAAATAACCAACAGATGTACCGTAGCGCATTTCCAAACATGTTTAGACATACGAAATAGTCTACTCTGCTAATTATTATCGCTTGCTTGCTAAAAACAACATACACATTACGTTGGTCCAGAATAGGGAGACCAGGTCTCACCGAAATCTTACTAGAAAATGCTTAGGGTAAACTCCCAGGAAATATTCCACTTCTAGCTATAAGAAGAGGTACCTTAAGTACGCATGTAAAAGAAGGAACGCCCAAGAAATACTGCCCTTTCTACAGTAGCATCGGGTCATCTGCTAACAAAATCGCGATGTGGGCATTAACTCATCTATAATGCGTCTATATACATTGAATCATACGTGTGAATGTAGATGTATCTATCTCTTTGCATCCATAGACGTAACTGCAACTGGGATAGGTTTCCCTTAGCTCGGGCGCCAACTCGAAACCGTTATGCCGAATGCTCTATTGATCAGAGAGCAACGATCTCTGAAAAAACGCTAAGCATTTCCCGTCTACTGCGGTTCCGTTGAAAATTATATCTTCAAAAAGTTCGTAACCTAATTTCAGCACGGAAAAGCATCACTTCTGCACACGGAAAGACTTCGTGTAGAGCAGGAAATTCCACTGTGTGTATCGCCTGGCGTAGCGCGCTACACCGCTCGACGTAGTGGCAATCAACAGAAGCTAATTAACGTCGAAAGATACCTCTAGAGCCTCAACCAGTTGGATTTTACCTTTTCATTAGGGTGAATATTACATGCCGGAAGGGTGACCAACATGCAACAGAAGTCACGCTTCCGACGCTTGGCTATTTAGCCAATAACCTGACAATATTTGAAGATTTCATGAAGATTTTATTCGCAGTTGGTCAGTGGATCAGAAAACACCTGCTCAATTCTGGACCACACGGAATCTTTACGGGGGGAAAAAGCTCTCTTCGACGTAATCCTATGTAAACTCTACGACCAAGGAATGAAGAAAAAATTCCATCAAACTTAGGCTGTATCGTAGGATACGATGCGTAGCCAATGGGAAAGGTGCGGTGAAGGGGTATCAACGGAAGATTACGCTTCTATTGTATAATGTATGTAATTGTATGTGAGGAACTATCGAGTAACAATGGTGTCTAAGGGAGTTTTTTGAATAGGTTATTAATAATATGCAGCAATATCTCATTTTCTTGCTTCAATTTTGCCAAACGTAGGTACTTCCATCATATGGGCTGCGGCATCAACGAACAATAAAAGATGGTGTACTAATTTACCAGTGTAAAATATCTTCACAATCTGTGTGCCAAAATATATATTGTCATTTTCTATTACAATTTTGCGATGAAATTTTGTCGAACGGCCGGGCGTTATTATTAAAGACGTTCAGTAAACCGACATGACCATTGATGCTTTTCTTGCTCCGACATCCTGCTGAGCAAGTACAGAGAACGTCTGTTAAAAACTACAGCTGGTTCCATATATCGCCTAATAGATCCACGCACGACATATCATACTTCGTTGGCACACGATATGATCGAGTGTATATGTAGCGCATGTGCTTGATAGCTTGAAATTAGCGAGTTCTCCTGAATATCACCGTCAAAAATACGGTAGGTGTAAATCTCGCCCAACTGTTTTCTACGAATACCCTTTACATTATCACGCTACAAAAATAAAATTTTGATAGGTGTTTATATGTAACAACGTCTAGAAATTATAAATTATTTCATATCAACCTAAGAAAAAAAATAAAAGAAACATTATCGAAGGATGGCAGTGTAGAGTACTATCAGTTACCAAGTGAAATTCAGTCTATTATCGAAACAAAATCAAAAGCTAACACAATTAAACAAACGCGCCCTTTTTACTTAGTCGGACCGATTTAGAATAACCGAGCAAGCGTATTATCGACTGTAGCAACGTGAGAATTTATTGTTTTTTTGTTTACAACCTTTAAATTACCACACTGAATAGCAAGACGCCATTACCTGCTATCGAACTAAAGTTTGTGTATCATTGTTACAACGGCCATACCAAAAACTCGAAAATTATGCACATCAAAAAATTTCAGCTCAGAAATAAATAACGATTTAATAATGGATAAGGTTGCTAGGTGATATTAGAAAAATTCAAGCCGTAGGTCTTTTCTTAGTTGCTGTAATACTGTAGTGAGATACCTAACGAAGAGGAAACTGGGAAAATGAAGCGGCAGGCACTTTCCATTATCCAGAGATAGTTGTCGCAGCTTAAAGCTATGGTTTTGGATTGGATCGAGGTTGTAGTGTATTTCACAGTTATATACCTTTACATAAAATTGCTGTTCTTCTTATAAATGTTTGGCAAATCGTTGTTTTTAGTAACATGTGATTTGTGGTAAGATAAATGGTTTGTGAACGCGGGTCAGCCGTCGTAATATGAGCGACATGGATCGTCATCCTACGGCTATGAGTTTGGCTATTTTGTCTGTGACCTTTGTTCGTTCGTTGCGCGACCTCCACCTGAACACTCCCATTGAGTCATCTGTTAGCGATTATGCCAAAGGACCGTGCACTTTTCTATATTTCTTCATTTATTTCCATATAATATACAGTTCTCGGCGGGGATAGCCGGTCTGCACTAAGTTTAGAGACTTTAAACTGTCCATCCCCATTTAGTTGTAGATCTTGATCAGTGCTTTTTAGGTTTTCTCTTGCAACGTTGTTTCTCTATGCGCGGCAACTAATTGGACTTAATCTTCTGCATATGCCGTCTTCTAGACTCCTTTAAGGCCAACCGGCTTGTTAACGTCCTTGTATGCCATCTTTTACAGTAGAGGTCTCCATATCGACCGTTATGGTACTTTTGCGGTTATGACGTAAATCGTATGTCCATGTGTTACTGTCCTATTATTAGGATACGAGGCTACCAGTTGTTGCAGGTACAGATGCTTTTCTTACGACATCAATTATGATTCGCTGGTTGAGAGAGCTGAAGGCGTTTCGCAGGTTTAATAAAATTAGTGCGCATACTTCTTCGGAAGCGGCCAATTCTGTGAAATAGCGTTTACCAAAGCTGTTGAGAAATCTAAAAATACCCCTGTTTTTCAAGTAAGCCTTCTAGCCAAGCTTCTGTTAATAATTGTTTCTACTGCTTTTGGTTGAGGGTTTGGCTAATTTCCTGATCAAAACCAAGGTCACCCTTCTTTACTCCAGTGGGTACCGTACTTCGCACCATATTTTATTTTTCATTCCCTTGAAGACGACAGAGTTTTTAAGAAGGGCTTTGACTGCCTCCGGAATCCCGACTAGTCTTAGGACCTTACTTTTCAAACAACCTCTTGATAGTCACCTGGCTCTCTTCTCGTGTAGTCAGAAAAGTACCCTCTTCCTGTATTATATCTGTGGGCAAAGTTAAATTGCTTGCCTACTGCTTTTCAAACAGTGTCTTTGAAAGTAACGGCTTGGGCTGTGGTTGCTTTGTATCTATTCTATAGGGGATCCTCTACACTTCGGCTTTCACCGCGTCGCATAGCTTCCTCTATTACGTGTCTATACCTGTTTAAACCGCTCTTGCAAGTTTCCTTCTCGCGACTTATCGCCCGTTAGGAGCGCTTGCTACTTCTCTATCTGGTGTATTTTCTCTGAGCTTTATTGCATGTTGTCCTAAGATCTGCAATTTGCGCTGTCTACCAGTATTTAGGGGATGTTTAATCGTTGCCCTTCCTTGTCCGGGTGACGCCCCCAGCACATCCTCCTTAGAACTTCCGCTTCCACCTGCGGCTGCGTGTTTATTCCCGCGCGTGATAGTCGTTTCTTTCCAGCTCAGGTGTCTTCCCGCAAATTATCTGTGTCCACTCCGTTTGGGCGCCAGATCGTTCTGTTTCTTTCTTCGCATCTTTTTATCGGTTTATCTAGCTGCAGAAAATTTCTGTACTCTCGTATTTGGTACCGTGTTTGTTTGACGTAGTTGCATACGGTCGGCTTGTTGTTTAGCTCTACCCACGTCCGTCTTTGACCTTGACAGCCGCGCTTAGTCTTACTCCCAGGGTAGCGTCAGCATATACCGCCGCCTCAATGATCTTCGTCTCTATTGTGAAAGAACCAATTTTTGCTTGGCTGGCTGAGAAGCACTGACGCCACATTCTATTTTTCGGCCTTTGTCTCTAGATTATTTTGGGGCTCCTACCTTTGATTCTGGTAAATCTGTATGCATTTGAGCACTGCGGGCGTCATTGGCGTTGAGAGCTTTGCTGTCGTTTATCGATCGGCCCGTAACCTGTCTGCTGTTTGAGCTTTCAGTGCCTGGTAGCGAATCGGTTTTTTCGTCTCTTCCACTCAGTGTGACGCTGTTGACGTTTTTTGTTGCCTGTAATTTCATTGTCTTCACTTTGTTGTTTCGATCACTAAGCTCTCGAACGCACTGTCTGTACTTTTGGGCACGTCATCGAGTTCGCCGCTTGCCCGGGTTCTTTCTCCGCTGGGGGTTTACCGTTGTAATATTGCGGCCCTCGATTACTGCATTTGTGGCATCAAGATCTGTTTACTTTCCCCCCTGTGTGCTTCCTCTTACGATACCTTATTATTTGCCATTTAAAGCAACATTTGAGGATGATGTATTTGCTTTCGCATGTGACTTTTCATTCTATTCCGTTTTTATCTAGCAGGAAAAAGCTTCCTCTAATCGTTTCTCTTTAAGATTACCGATTCCCAGTTATTCATTTCGCTTTCCTTAGGTTGTTCGGCTATTTGGGCCAGATGCAGTTTACCTCAGCTTCCCTCTGGTCGCTACCCTAAGCGGCTTCTTCTTCATACCCGTGTCTAGGATTTCTTTTAGAATTTTTATTCGCTCTTGGGGTCCTCTTACGTCGAGTGTTGCTTTCTCTACGGCGACATTTATGCTTTCATCTCTTAGGTACACCATGTTCCTTAGCGGAACTCCCATTTTAGGCAAATCGACATTTCGTTTCAGCGTGCTCGACCCTTTTCTTTGACTTGTTTCATCATGACGATTGTCTTGGGTTTAGGTTTCTTCTTTTCTACCTATTGCATTCGTCGTTTTGTCTTTCATACAAAGGTCGATTGTCCCTTCCACCTTTAGAAAAGGATATTGGACCATCTTCTCGGTGATATCGATGTCTACACCCCACACATAATATGCATCGCTGTTATCCGTTTTCCGCTTTGTGATGCGTATGTCCTTGACATTCTTATCCTCTGTAAGTATTGTCCTTATTTCGTGGTCCCCTATGAGCTTTATCGGGCCGGTATTTTTTAAGTCCCCTCCTCTTTTTTTAGAGCTTTTTTCACCTCGTCGTCAGTCTTTGTCGCTTCCTAATTGTTTTGCAGAATATCTTGGCTGTTCTGCTTGTTCTCTGCGAGAGCTCGTTTCACCCTCCTGTTTTTTGTAGAAGCACTCGTTTGGAACAAGTGTTAAATGCATTACTATATCAGAAAAACCTCTTTCATCTCAGTCAATGAACGTATGCCTTTCGTTCTATATATATATATGCATTATATGTTCGACACTTGCTCGTCTCTTGCATTTACCACGTACATTGCAATTACCGGTTCGAGACAGGTTGAATCCCGGCGAATTCGTATTTGCTGCAACTGTCTGCGTCCCGTAAAACAACGGACTTGATTTAAAAATATGTCATTAGCCGTTTCATCGTCGCAGTGAGGCGCATTTTGACCAATTCAATGGTAATCTATCGCAAGATCGTCTCTTCATGTTTCGAGTTTTAGATGCAGTATCGGCGCTACGCATTCCATCAGATGGCTGGTTTTCAGCACGAAACGAAAAGTGTCTATGCCGGGGTTCGAAATTAGATCAAAACGTGTCCCCCCACAGCCTACTCCTGTCTCAAAATTTTCTGGTCAGTTCTAGGCATCAGAGGTCTGTGGCTACTTGGACAGCCGGCTTTGTCGTGCAGTGAACTTCCGGTGTGCCAGATCCTGATGGCCATTCAGGTAAATATATAAGCCTGACTAGCGCTTGCGTTGATTCAGCGGCACCGCTTCTGCTTTTCTCTATCAAGTTCATAAGATCTTAGGCAAGACGAGATTTCCGCGAGGGCCATATATACATCATTTGTTTCAAAATTTCGGGTGAGGCTCGCATAATCATCTACGCATGTTACTAAATGCGCTTGGAGTAAGGTAGATGTAGTAACACAATATTTCACAAGGTAGACCTGAGGACAAAACCCACACCTTGACTTGCAGGGCAGCATTGTACATTGCCGGTTCTCCACTTAGGCATAACTTTGTTAACTCCCATAGACTCTGCGTGATATCGGTTAATTTTAAAGCGCCATTTGTTACATCCCAGATCACCGAAGTAACCACATTTTTTGCGTCTCGGATCGTTGCAAGGCACTGTCCTTTAAATCAGGAGCACATAGCCCTCTTCTGTTTTGCGATCTCCAGAACTTTCTTGGCAATAGCGTGTGCGGTAACCATTTCTAAAGCTAAATATCGCTAGTCTGCAAGTACGCCCCTGCTTTTCAACTCTTTTACAAAGCGTCATAAACACAGACAGGACGGACAGCACGCTTGTTGGCCGGCAACCTGATAGTTTCTTCGGTTCTGGAATAGGCGCGAGGCGTGCAACTCTCCAAATTGTTGACCACTTCCCTGTTAGAATCGTTTCGGTTATCATCCATTGAAAAGTTTATGGGGGATCTCTGTTGTGCATCTTCTTTGCGCCGACTGCACTTGAAACCGGCGCCTTTCGTTTTTGTAACTTTTACATCGACGCTTTTAATGTTTGCTGCTGATTAAGTCTAAGTCAAAGCCCATACCAATAAAACAAAAAACTAAGGAAACAGGCCGGTTATGGTTTTCCGCACTTCCTCTGTTGGGGGGTACGTGAAAAAGGATGTTGCAGCTTGTACTGCACAACTTGTACCCCTGCAGCCACAACCTTGTTCCCATTTCTTAGCAGAACAGTTTTTAATGATCTTCTTTGCTCCTATGAACCTTTATTCAGAATTTCTGATATGATTCTTTGTATTCTCCCCACAAAGGGGACAGCTTTGGCTGTCGTGGCGAGCTCCGAAGGGTGTGCATTGGTTTCGCTGACAATTTTATTTTTCCATGCCCGTTTCACACTATCATCATATTGGTATTGTAAGAGTTTGTGACAGAGCTTAGTGTTAGCCTGCTGTTTGGTTAGCATTTCGCGCGTATCCTTCAGCATTTTCGAGACTGTCGGCGGATTTACGCCTACGTGCCGCAAAATTAGTGCGTTAAGTTCGCGTCTTAGGCCATCGTAGACCAGGCGTCTGTTTAAACCGGGCGTGGCTCTGATGGTTATAGACGGTGTTGGGAAGCATGACGTGTGTATGATATAGAAGTAATCAAACAGGATTTCTCTGTCATCCTGTATCTTCTGGCATACGATTCCCGAGACGAGTTGATATGCGCCAGTGGTTGACCTGCGTTTGAACGTTGTCCTAGACATGTTTAGTAAGTGCAGGTCAACATGTGTCGCCCAAATGACCAGCATCAACAACTATGTGTTGAAGAGTTATTGCTGCATATCGATACGTAAACCTCATTCACATTCATTTCTCGCTCGGGAAATGTAGATAAAATAGACGGCGAACTCTCTTATTTCTCTACACCGTTATTGCAATATAAATGACCGAACCCGCGATAGGAATAAGGGAAGTTTTATTTAAGTTGATGAGACGTAATCGTCAGTGAGCTGAAGATCCCACCTGATATAGGGTCCATGTCTCTGGTGATAAGCGTTCTAGACCGACTTTAAATCTGTGCATTTGCTGTCTGTCGTTGCCGTAGTTACGGTACAAGGGACTGTAAACTATGCAGATACCATCGTCATGGTCTCCTTGAACAGAACTATTGCACTTTCTTAACCGTTTCGAACATCCGTTGGACTTGTATTCCCGATACTTGGAATGGCCACGAGTGCAGATCGTGATGTTTCTGCCGTACCGAAGCTCGTTGAGACCGCATGTTGTTTGCCTAAGGGCATGAGGTTATGGGACTGCGTCCTTCGGAAGCATTCGGCAAATGAAAGCTGAGGGAAGACGTGATGTAACTTCACTGTTTTTACCTATGATTCCAAGCATACCTTAGTTTTAGGCAGTCTAGATTTCCTGTCGTTTAAAATGAAATCTCGCATTCTCCAAGGTAAAATTCTTAGCGGACAAATGTTACAAGAAACGATTTTCCTTCTCATCTGTTGTGGAGAGCGGTACAACATGTGCTGGCATTGCCTGGTTGAAAGTATCAGCTGGCCATCGCTTGGCCGGCAGCGAGAAGTACTGTTCTTTTGTGAGTTTCGGTCCTTAAGTGCGTTGCGGATGCTGGATGCCTCTTTCTCCTCTCTGCATCCATTCTTTTGCTCGCCGTATTTATCACTTTATATTGATGCATTCCCGGGTGTTCTTTCGTGGAGGTCCCCCTTCATCGAGTTTTTGATTAGCACTGATATTGCCCTGCCAAGCGATATAATTTGTTTGTCTTACGCTTCTGGCAGCTGTAATAAAAGCCGTTAGCTGCGTGACTAGTTTGAATAGGGCTTTCAGATTGGCTGTGGGACCTCTGTCCGGTTTTTTTGGAAAAGGGGATTTACCTTTTATGGCTCCTAGGCTTGGTGTGCTCTTCTGCTGTCAAATTCGGTTATGCGAGCTCGGATTCTATTGTGTCGGAGTCTGCGGCTGCGATGGTGTTTCTGTTTGCGTCTGTGTAATCGGAACTGCCGGTGGTGCTGAGGGTCGTAATGCTATCGACTTTGCTTTAATCGTTTTCGGTTGCGTTGCTGAAGCTGTCAATTGCTGCGGTTCCAATCCAGCAATGCGCTTTCATTGTCGGGCTGTTTAGGGATCTTATTGGAAAATTTGTTGAAAATTGCCATGTTGAAGAAGAGGAATTTTTTTGCGGCCCGGGTTGTTCTTGTCTCCTAATCGATACCGGTTGATAGTTCATATTCGGCGACTGGGCTACTGCCACGGCTGTAGTAGTTGTCAAAATGTAAAATGTTAACGAAAGTTGAAAACGTCTAGATCCTCCAGTTAGCCCGCCCATCTTGTCTGTGGTCACTTCAAGGCTGAGCGGGTTCTTTAAGCTGAAATTTCGCTCGAGACACTCCTTTTATTCGAAGTAGTTTATTTTCATTTGGACAAAAGTTTGACATCTTGCCTCTTAAAGCTTTCAACTCGATCATCAGCTCATCTATATGCTCTCCACAAGACTCAAGATTTAACGCAGAAGCTCTTGACGCGATAACTAATTATAGGTCTCGTAATCAGGAACCTGTAAGCACTTTCATATATATATATATATATGTATAAATATAATAATAAATAACCACCTTATGTTTTATTATGCAAGCAAACGCATAAGCATATAAATTTTTTGCGAAACCCAAACTAATAATTTTTTCGCACTCCAACAACTTGCCTATCCACGACAGTTGATTCTCGATGAGTCTTATGTCATAGAAAAAAGCCGATACTGATTTTAGATTCTTATTTCTAGTATAAATATTGTCAAAACAATTTTCGTATATATATATATATATCTATCAGATTATGAGGAGCTGCATAATGTATGCACCCATTGCACTTCTGAAGATGTATTGGTCATCAAAATGAGTGAAGCGAAGTCTCCATACGAGTTGCGCTTTCCTCACATTTCCCGAAACTCCATAGCGTTTAATGTCGTTTAAGATACGCAAAAGTGTTAGCAAAAAGGACGATTTATTCGAAATCTATCGCTATATTTTAGACAGCTTTAGGATATAGGACTTTCTATATTTTTCGTTATTTACTTTTGTTTTATTTGAATGCATTAAGAAAATGTAACATCTATTTAATAAACAGGCGGTTCAAACTATAAATGTTGAGACAACGTTCCACGCTAGCCGGACCTTGCATGCTGAGCAGCTCAGAGCCATATAAGACGGTGTCTGTCTGGATTTTGTTTCGTGATAGTAAAAGAACTAAGGCAAACGGTAGTCAAACCAAGACCAACTGCTTTCAGAGACACAGTAGCGTTTAACAACATAGGCACGTTTGCTTCACCAGAAACGGAATACGTCACTTAGAGAATATAGCGAGCTCTGTTTTGGTCACTCAATATCGAAATGTTAATTGTTAGTGTGTACACTGGCAGGGTTTTAATCGACCAGCGCGAAAATGTTTTTAGGCAAAACTTAATTTTTCATCTGGCTCACATTGTAGCAGTGGTCAGTTAGTAATAGCAACCATAATAACGATCACATTTATTAAGTCAATGTTGTTATGCTGACGAGGCACGTCGGTACATTTCGATACTTGCAGTCATCTTATACCGCCCGTGCACAGGGATCGAATGGTAACTGCTGTTTTGTGTGTCCTAACAGGTTACCAGTGTGGCCCTCACAGGGAGCTGTGCGTTCTCCAGAGTATTGTTCGTCCCTTTTCTGCGAACCAAGCTCGGGTTAGCACGAAGTTATACCCCGCTTAGGGATATAACATATGTCGACACTCTAAAAATAACCGAAAAAATTATTCTTTGAAAGCGCAAAGCAGAACCTAGATGCATCAAAGCGGCCAATATTGTAAACTTTCTTGGCGAATCAGGGATCGAGAAAAACAGCTGTTCCTGAACTATGATGTTACCGTAAGAGTCAACGCTTACCCGAATTCTATCAATACCTCTTAGGACAAAACGTCCTCCATATAACAACTTGTAACAAAAATATGCTAAAAAGCTAAGGCTCGAAAATCTCTCCATATAAGTTGGACAAATGCAGAAAACGATTGAGCTGATTTGGCATGAGGTCTGGTGAAAATGCGACGCATCATTTGTCGTGTTAGCACCTCCCCTTGCGGTCATATTATTTGGTTGGTGTCGTAAATGCTCATCTTTACGAAAGCATGTTAAAGCGTATTCATTTTGTTCCTTTACGAAGTTCTTTGACCTTTCTTGACTCCGCGTCATTTTCCTTTTATCCTGCATTCTATTGAGATTACTTATATAGATATATATTTTAGTGCACTACAAGCGTAGATTCACAGTTACTCTAGATTCTTCATAGTGTTCCGTTTCGATATCGTCTGCCTAATACAATCAAATGTATTCTCTCCTTAACTGTTAGCTTATGTCATATACTCGTGGTCATGTACGTGACTTTTGGATATCTTTATGGGAAATCCCTTCATCTTTGCGCTAGAGCTATACGGAATGTATTGTTTCCGTTCCTAGAAATGGAATTACTCCTAGAAACGAATTTTACGTACTTCGATGTACTTTATTAACAAAATTTTAATTAATTTTGTAATATAATATAATAATAAAAGTTTGTGCAAGTAAATTAGTTGTAAGCAGTATGGACTTTGGAAGTATCAAAACGTCTTCTTAGTAGTGCGATGGTACGTGTTGATCACTCATACATGTAATGAAGTGGTCTAGGTTAGAATCCGGCTGTAGACAACTTACGTTTTGGCCTGAAAAGAGCCAATCGTTTACAGTAATGCTTATCTAAAGAAGTGACACCCGATGTAAAAACTAGGAACAGCGCATAAAACCGTTCTCATAAGTTCGCGTCTTCGATCGTCTGTTTTGACCTTCGGAGAGCGCTTCGTTTGATAAGCTTCACGATAATGTATCACAGGCTAAGAACTTTATATAAGCTACAGTATCATGTACTGATCTGCAATTCGAGGTAGACAAAATTATATTGCAGAATTCTTTTTTTAACTCAGTTGTAACACTAACTGCCTATCAGTCGACATCTGCAAATGTCCAATGGAGTCTTTTGCATAGCACATTTCGCAGCCGAAACGGACCAATTAGTAACAAAGATCGTTACTGATCCCTTGCTAGAAACGTGAAATTCCTCTTAATATTAGAAAATATTAATTTCACTATTACCCGCTTCGAGCCTAGATTAACACAACTCAGGTATAAAAATATACCTGAGGCTTTCGCTACTCAATAAAGCCTTTCAGAAAAGCCTTTTCTTGCAGTAATCTGCAGGAGATGTTCCTTTATCGTGGACTAACAGATGCTCGCAGTCTACTGTTCTCTCAAATAGACATAATGGCGGTTTACATTTTCTTTTTAAATTCTGCACCAAAGTTACCGTGATGAAAAGCTCGATTCGCTTGAATTTGAAAGACGCTTCGCACAAGGGCATTCACTACACTGGGAGCAAGGGAAGCCGTCAACTGGGGCGTCCCGCCATTTCCCCTCACCAAACGCAACTGGACTTTTTCATTATTCCTCCCCCCATCGCTGATAGCGCAGACGCACTAAAAACGCACGATCTAAGTTGTGCCATTATTTTATCCACTTTTTAGTCAGCGTATAATATCTTAAATCATTGTCATTCTTTTAGCATATTTGAGCTAGTCTCCAATGGTAAATACGATTAAAAAATATATATATTCGCGGACTAAACGTAGGTGGATCAAGTACGAGAGCAGTTTAGCCAGCTATGGTAACTAATGAAATTAGGATAATCCATATAAAAGATGTTCTCGTGATCATTTGATGAATCGTTCCATCGAAACCCTCCTTACTACAGTAAGCTCGTTTATTTTGTTGCGAGTTCTTGATAGGCATTGTCTGTTGCCGCCGGGAGTATCTTACAGCCACGGACGTCGAGGAACGTTTTAATCGTTAGCCGTGGTTGTATGTTTCGAAAGCACTGCTAATCTAGAGGAGAGATCCTCACACACTAATTACCGATGGCATTTATAAAAGCATATATAGTTATGCTTTACGTCCAGGTTCGACAGTTCGGGAACGAGTAATCGAAGTAACTTTAACATGAAGTGAGTACACCACAGTCCCTGGCAGAGTTCCATCATTTTAGCCACTTTCAAGCCATTTACCTATTTTAGTGACTTTTAAGGAACCTACTAAAAGCAGCTGCGTTCTATGTGAGCTTTGTATGTTTGCTTTAAGAAACGTACCCTTTCCATTATGCCGCATTTAACAGTGCACCCAAGATTGATTTTTGTGTGAGCTTTTTTAGCTTTGCACGAAGAAATCGTGCAAGCGCGCTTTGAACTTGAGGGCTGCAAAGTGGTTAGGTCCTGCAATAGATTACCTATACAGTTATTACTTAATGGAAAATCTCATAAATAAATCGTTACGTCATACTGCTAGAGCAATCTGTCTGAAATATATAACGGGCTTGAATATATATATATAGTAGGTTGAAAGATATACATGTCCTCGCTTTCCTTCTCGTTCTTTCGTTTCTGAATAACCTCAAGCCTGGATAACTGACGCTTAGTGACGAATCATTTTGGTTTAAATGCCTGCAAAAGGCTAATTCTATGACTGGTAGCGTCGATTTTGCATTCTAATTCATGATATTTTTTGCAGAGCTTTTCAATTGTCCTTGATATATTCGTTTACCATTGCTTGGTCATTTTTGCCAAAAGCCGAATTAGAACAACAGAACAAAACAGCATATTTCGTCCACGTTACTTCCCATTGGCCTTTCGTCTCAGAGAGAAAGCAGTCGATCCTCGGACTGTGTATCCATTTGTCGTGTATCTGAACTCTCCCTAACTCTGTTGGCTCATGGTTTACCAGTATGAACGGAAACTACAGACAGAATCATACATCTGATTAAACTTCTGTAGTGATCGCCCGTTTATAGAACAATTAAATATATAGTTAAGTTCCTAATTTATCCACTTAAATTTCTAACGTTAGGCCGTAATGGTCAAGCTTGTTTTTTATTCGATAAACTGCCGAATGAACACTAAGGGGCATCGCGTTACGTCAAGTAGGCCCAAATTTGTCTAACAAATTAACACTGTTTGCAAAATACATACGATTCGATGGGGAAACAAAATTGCCCCTAATTATTACTGTATTTTTCTCTAGCATTTTACGAACTTAAAGGTATAGTTTAGCACAAAAAGGAACACAGAAAAAGACTATTAAACATTTGAAAGAAGTAATTTAAAGATAGTTCCGAAGATTTCTTTGATCCCAGCTCTTTATAACGATTTGCTCTTGAGGTAGTTGTCTTCTATCATGTTGTTGTCAGTGCCTTAATCTCAGCATATATTTAGTTTTAACCTGGGTAAAAAGATACTTGACAGAGTATATTATCTACTCGTTTCCCCAGGATGACGTTTGCTTATGCTCTTAAACGAGTTTTGAAGTTATCTAACTTTAACTAATAGTTTTCTAAGTTAAATTTAATTGAGTACATCGGTCTACCTGGAGCGAAACTCAACCAAGGAACACTGTTTCAAATTATGAGTCCTATTGCATTAGATAAATACCTTGCAATACAGTGTGGCCTGCAGAATGCCTGCCTCTATCCTCCTCAAAAGAATCGGAAATTTCTAGCTAGGTTTCTACTTATAATGGCTGAAATCAGTCTCTGGCATCAAGGCATATACGTAGTTTACTTGACATTATTAACGATTAATGAAAGCATTATTAATGAATTATTTTCTGAAAAAAAAACAGTATAAGTTTTGTGCTCGCCTTTACAGAAAATTTTGGTTTACAGTTTCACTATGTGATACCTCTAAATAAATAACGAGCACTTTATCAATCTATAATCATAACAAATACTAGACTAGCCTTCTGCAGTCCATTAGTACGCAAAAAATAACAATAGACGCAGTAATTTACCTTTTCTGTGGGAATTGCTTGTAGTTTACGCCATCTTGCGCTGAGCCTTGTTCAGGGCTAGGAAACGCAGACTAAGATCACTATCCTATTTATTTAACGAACCTTTAAAACTGTTGTCTGTCACTAGGTTTAAACAATTACTCCGATTTAAATTTACCTACTATAGCTAAGGCTTAGTATAATAAACTACGGTTAGATGTGAGCAATACATTTCCTTCACACCCTTTCATACATCAATACATTCCTGTTTACATTATTATGAAGTAATAAAGCGCTCCGCGTCCTTGAATGTAAGTTCCCATAAAAATACAGAAAAATTAGATTTCTTATAAAAGAAGGCGCCCTATCATTGGAACATGTAGACCTTCACGTACACATCAGAAACACCCCGACTCACCTCAAAATACTTTTGTTATTTTCCTATTAGTTTCACTAGTTTGTCTCCAACGAATCTTGTGAATATAAACGTTTAGTTCAAATATGCCATCTGGGCATTCACTTTATCTAAATCATTGGAATAGCTCAGCGTTAGAATCCCCAATCCTAACGTATAGCACCATGAGGTCCCGTACAAACCTTACCTATGAATTTTTGAGGCCGGTAGCAATTTAATAGCGGAAGTGGAGATGTTTACCATTAGACTAGTAAAAACGATCTTTTTCAAAATAGAACATTTTTTTAGATAATGAAATTATATCAAATTTGTCCTTTGTGTAATCCATGTGGGTTTTCAAATACATTTCATTCAATGCTAAAAATAGTATTGTATAATAAACAGTAGTCTGTTGCGTCTGTTAATTGTCAGCCTATTTGGCCGGTTTTGTGAAAACTCATTGACTATTGATCTCATGCTTCCAGCATTACTTCGAACTCTTTCAGCTATGGGAACTGCTCAGATAATATCAGTTTGGTTATTGATCCACACGGTATTAATGCGATGAGGTATGATTAAGTTAAGGTTCTAAGTAAGGACAGGTTTAGGAACCTGCCAGTTTTATATTCATAACGTGCTTTGTTATGTAATTCTGTATTAGGTATCTTCTGATATGTTAACGCAACGTTTTACTAAAACTCTAGCAATAGATAATATAATTCTCTGCAGCCCCATACCATAAATTAGCCTATTCTCCGTTACACCAAACGTAAATCATAATTTTTCAGGCGGAATTCTGAGGCTAGAAATGTATCTGTCCCTTTCTGTGCTTCATTTAGCTGCGGTAGCGTATGGCCGGACGAGACAATTGAAAAGCCGTATTCTTTCGTGTTCTTCACTCAGTGGATGGCGCACATAAACTCCTAAGTTCAGACAAAATCCCTTCACTCAGGTTTTCGCATCTCACTTTTAGACTAGCTGACGAGCCCCTTGCCACCGAAAGTTTTCATCGACCTCGAATGATGAACCGTAGTGTGGTGTTGCTTTCAAATAAAGGACGCTACCTTTAAAGTTATACCCTGCTGTGTCAGTGTTCTTCTGATAACCCAAAGGGGGCAAGATCAAACTGGTACATAAAAACTAAGCTCATCCATTTATCGAACAATGAAATTACCGTGTGTTCGAATGGTATACAGCTAAAAGGAGTATAGGTTGGTTGAAAAACCGCTATTAAATTAGGTTAACAGACTGCTAACAAAAATTCTTTGTTCTAGTTTGTTTTAAAGCCATTTAGAAAATCCGACTTCCAATAACATCATTCGTGTATTGTAATTTGAAAAATAGAAAGAACCCGGTAGTATTGTCCAGTTCTTTTCTATGCCGTAATCTCGATCTACATATTATACTTAAACACTGTTCAGTTTGTTATTCTTCTAATTACAGATTATTCCACGGCTATAAACGGCTAGCGTGTAAACAGCATAAATTGAACAACCTTACTTAAACGCGGCATCGATTTTCCGAGCTATCTATGAGTATTCCGACTTATCACGGCAATGCCGTCTTGATCGTACTTGCTAAATGTATAGTAAGCAGGAGAGTCTTGCCCCTACTTTGTCCTTGTCATGGCGAAATGGTATTGTATTCATTTACTAATCGAAGCGATACACAGGTGGCAACTATAATAGAATCTAGGCCCAATTCCACTTTTATTTTGCAGAAAAACCCAAGCAATGGGAAATGTAATAGGTATAGTGATCATCTCTTTTGTCTCACGGTCCCTTCAAACTACTTGCATTGAGTCTTAGCCGTAACAGACCAAACAACGTTTCAAAAATTTGCTCTACAGAAGATAAGTAGGAGACAGCCATGAAAGGACCACATCTTGTCTAAATACGCCGCTATGCTATCTCAACGGTTTCACTGCCAAAATCAGCACATCATTCGAGTGTACTTAGTAATAATTACAATCCGCTTATATTAGTAACGTTAATAGAACGTGCGCAGCTACGGCAAGATATTCAATGTGGTGTAATTTTTCGTGTGTCACTAGCCAGCCCTTGCTGCTAATTTGTAAACCTTTTGTTCATGTTAACCTACGTAGGTCACAACGAAGGCTTGGCTATCAGCGTTTTCATTACAAATGCGTACAAATATACTATAAGACTAATCTACTCACAGAAGTTGCTCACCTCCGTGTCCACGTCCAGACCACAGTCGATCTAAGGATTCCCTGATATCCCTGTCGGGATGCCTGTCGGGAGCTGGAAATCCTTAGCGAGCTGGTTGTCGAAGTGCTTCCTACGTCAAATTTTATCGATACAAGAAACTACCGTCTGTCCGTACGTCTTTGTCGCCCTGACAATCATAGCTGTTGATGATCTAACGAAGGCCCAGCGCGGGTCAGGCTTGCCGAGCTTTACTCCAAATTCAGGCCATTTGCAGTTCACCTGAAAACCGTAAATCGAAGCTTATGCCACGTGGTACTGGAATTGCCTCGAACAGTAAGAAACAAACCTAACTCATGGAACTAACCGCCGATCATACACGGTTCTCCAGACGGGTCTCGATTTCGTGTTCGGTCAGTTCAACGACACTAGTTGATTACGGCGATTCGATACCGAAGAACATACCCGATAATCTCGGCGAGCCTGGAAAAACACGATTAATGAAAGGAAAAACACCATTAAGGTTAACTCTTCGATGACCGATATCACCGAAGTTTTTGTAGTACTCTACTCTAATGAGGCAGCGAGCCTAGATCAGGTAAGGAACAAGCACCTGGAAAAACGACCTCTTGCTAGAATCCGCTGTTTAATGAGAGCCTCCCCTCGTACCGAGTGATTAGAAAGCCTGGCCAATCTCATGGCGTAATATTATAAAGAAAAGCGTATGCTACAAACTGTTAGTCGCCCTGGAAACGACGAGACTAAATCGGTTTCTCAAAATCGCTGGTGTCGTTCCGGACGAGCAACACGAGGTTTCAGCGCCACCGATCAACCATGACACATAAAGGGCTGCCGATATCAGGGATAGATCGGCTAAGCAAGTACGGCCGCTGTTTTGCCATAGCCGTGATGTTCAAGACGACCTTCAATTCGGAGTCAAAGGAGGTCGTTCTAAGGTTCTTATCAGGAGAAGAAATCTTGCATGAAAGTTCTTTCCTCCTTGTCTCAGATTGCAAACCTCGCTCGCGGAAGTAACTTCAGCGCACTACTGCTTTCGGCGTTTCTGAATAATATATTAGCGGAGTTTCCACAATTCAGAAACGTCGTGAAAACAATCTTGTACGCCGACAACGTAATTATTCATGGAAGCAGCCGTTGCCAAGCCCAACAAGCACTTGTTATACTGGATCCGATCTTCGCAGAACTCGAACTAATTAAGAATTTGACGAAAACTATGGCAATGAAGTTAAGGAGAGGAGGGCAGACTGCTTTTCTGTTCCCCTCTCCTTAACTTAAGGGAACGGCCCTTGTCTGCGTACGAAATTTTCTTTACCTGAATTTTCGTTCAGCGTAGAAGTCCTCTATCGCATGTCACAAAGCTATACGTGATGTCTACGATAAGGAGTCCCCAGCTTCTCTCGACCTGTAGTGCTTTCGGCCTATGTGACCTCATGGGGCTAATGAAATGTGTATACGCGTACATGATGCAAGAATTCCGCGTGGTCTTGTCAGGCGAAATGGAAGAGCTTCAGGAAAAGCCTTGCGATAACGTTTCCTAGGTGGCGATCTATATTCAGCAGACAGTCATAAATATTTATATCTAGTCGAGAATGTCCCAAACTGTAATACTACTGTGAGTGACGTGTTTTAGTGCAAATCGTAAAAATGCAAAAAAGTACCAAAATCGATTCTTTTTATTTTATCTGGCGCTGTAGTCAGTATAAGGCGTGTAGTTTATTTAAGTATCATCTCTAATTTAACTTGAAATTATCGCTATCGATCACGTTTAATACAAGGCATACAGCCCGTGCTTAAATAAAAAAAAAAAAAATGCTTATGGAATAGTTTTAAAGACCGTTCCAAAGGTCAGACTAATAAAACAAACATTTTTTGTATCCTACATTTTGTAGCTGCGTCACTAGGCGCTCATTCAGACGGTTGACTTGTAGTACAGACAAAGTATGTCCACGCTCGGACTCGAACCTAGACCTGTCCGCTTTCCAAAGTCAAACTACTAAAGGACGTGTACATGCAACTGACATTGCAATCACGGTGTTATTGTTTGTGTTCCGAATTAAATAACGCAGTCTTCATTGAAGCAAATCAAAAACGTTTGTAATATGGACTGTTTTGGATGAACAAATACTCTATAGGACGAGAAATCTGTAAAGCTAAGCTTTTAATGTTGATGCATCTTAAAGATGAGTAAGAGGTCTCTGAAAAAACACAGCTACGGTTTCAGACAGTAATGCAACATCCTAGTAATGATTAGGTGCTGATCGAAACTCTAGACCATTGGTGAAAGGTACGTGGACGTTTACTGCCTCGCTGTAAGTAATTGTTGGCTTAAACGATAGAAGGTTTCGGCCGCATCGAAGTCACATTAACACTAGAGCTGAGTACTTAAAAACTCATTGGGTCTTTGACGGAGCCCAAGCATGACATTTCGTTTGTTTAGTTCCTTTTCGACTCGAGCAGAAACTGCACGTTAATCAGTCTAATATAAAGAACCGATACAATGGGCTTACATAGACGCTCCGTCGTCTTGAAGAGCTGCCTATTGGGTCACCCGCTACACACGCAGTTTGCTCTTCCGTACGCACGTACACTGAATCGTTGAAGATGCATCTATCAACTTTAGTAATAAGAAGGATTATGTTGCGTGCCAGAAGTACGTTATAAAACAAGATAGGAATAAATTAAATTTTAATTTAAAATTTAATTTATTTTAAATTTGCCTCATTGAAAATGTATTTGTTTCGCCTGTCGCTATCCTCGTACATAATTTTTATGTACTTTGTCTCGTTTTAGCAATAGGTAAAGTTATCGTGGAAGTCAGATCATTATTTATAAAGCATTGTTGTGATAGTAGCGAAAATATAACCCTTCCTATACAGCTGTCAGAATGAACGTCATGTGAGGACGGTTAAAGGGCGGCACGTTTGTTTAAATAAGTGATTTATCATAATTTTTCAATGATTTATCTCCATTGACCTTCGAGAAAGATTTCCTTAACCGGAATAAATGGAGGCTATTCCTCTGGCGTAGGTCAACCAATGGTCAAATTTGCGAATTGCATTAAAATTTGCATGAATGTAAAACGCAGCATGAATGTCTCATTGCACTGCGCAGTCAGTCGATGCAGGACTTGCTCCGAATGTGTGGCCATATATCAGAAGGCTTATCTAAGCTCTATTAGATCAGCCACGAAATCAGAGTAGTTGAGAACGCGAGTGGAAATGCGGTCTAAGAAAAATGTGTGTCATACAGAGGACACTAAAACGAGAGCAGAAGTAAAAAACGGAGTCGCTTTAAACTCTACTTATGCCTATATAGTTTGGTCTGGCAGATATTTTTTTGTTGACACCGAAGTACTGTTTATTTCTGCCGCTTTGTCTTTCAGAAAAGGTTACTATTGGATACCACTAAAGACGCGTGTTTGCTGTCGAGAAAGAGTGTTTGCTCCTGTGATCAAAACCATGGACCGAATGGACTGTTATTGAATCTCATTTTGGTTCGTGGAGCCTCTAAAGGGCGAATTCTTTTAGGCTACATGGGTATCTTCCTTCAGTTATCTTGCGGGAAAAATGCTCCTTGCATTATAGGGTACGAAAACTAGGCAAGATGGAAATTCGCATTGAATCGAAGAAAGCAGTGGATAACAGTGGTTCTACTAAGCCCAATTCGAGGAAGCTTTTAAATAAGATTTTTCCTTATGACTCTTAAAAGGTCTCCCAGAAGGCTCACTTGAAACTCTCAATTTTCGTGCAGACGCAATAAAACATGATCTTCCAACGATATATACAAAGGCATATATATTTTTTCGTATCCAAAAACGCATCGATTTAACACAATCATATCTTCAAATAAATGTATATAATGTGCCTTAACGCCAATGTCGCACCTTATATTTGTCGCCTGTTGCAAAACTGTGTTACGTGACACACGTCTCGTGTTACTTGCTTTCAGCGATGCGTGATGGTAAATCTACTAATCATGCTTGTTCCTCACAGTTTTGCTAGCTTATTTACATGTTTATAATGGCGGAAGGCTTTCACAGAGGCAGATTCGTAACTGTAGTTATTAGTTCTGCCTAGATCTAGAACGATCTGCACTGCAATATGAGATAACGTACAAATAAGTGCGGCGCCATTTTTCTAGCCTAGGCGGTGAAATCTCGTGCGATTCTAGCGATTAGTCATCTGATGCTAATGGGGGGTAAGATGATCAGAAATGGGATGGGCCGAGACAAGCAAAGTCGCCGCGGCATAACTCAGACAAAGCACTTTGCTTTGTTTTGGACGCGACCGCGATTCATGAACATTATACAGCTGCACTGGCCTACGCCAACGATATGGAAGCAGCAGTTGAAAAATCCAACAAAATGAAGGGCGTCCAAAGACAATGCAAGACAAAACAAATCCAAAATAGGAATTAATTTTGGAAGCGTGAAATATTTGGATATTTTGAGAGGATGACGATCTAGAGGCCCTAGTTATGTAATACTGGAATATTATACACGTAAATACGATATGCCCGTGGATACTTTAGTTAACGTTCTTTAGTAGGATCTAATTAGAAAGAAAACATAGTCTTTATGGAGCTATATGACGATACAGCTGTTGTTGACATCATTGTTTAGCAGCTGGGCTTAATTTTTTTTTGTTGTTAGATCTGTCAACAACTGTTTTTACATGGTTTAATTGTACTGTTTGAATACTGTACACTACAGTCTTTTTGTTAATGTGTTTAATTACAATGTATGATTTTGCACGTTTGAGATAGGTTAGAAAACCAACATAAACATTTTTTTTTTGGTTAAGGCACTAAACATTTGTGTTGTGATTCCATTAGCGATAGCCGAATTCACCAACAGATATGCTAAATAGAACCTGTCGAAGAAAGCTACTGCTATAAAATAAGGCAGTTTTGAAGCAAACAGAGATTAAAGCACTTTGGAATTATGCTCTTGCTGAAACAGTATTTATCACGGCATGGATATTCTAAAAACACTGTGATACACAGCTTCGCCAACGGCGCAGTGATCAGTCAATTGAGGAGAAGAACTGTTCTCGAAATGACGTTTCTACTATACAGACCATTGCCGATGAAGGTGATGTAACTTACATCAACTGTCGCCGAACTTTACCTTGTACGTACAGGCTTCTTGCCTATTTGTCTTCTAGTTGTACTAGACACATACATACGATGGTGCGAGTCCAACGATAGCCTCTTTGTTATAACATATTACTCGTAAAATTTTTGCTTTCGCCTGGCTTGTAACGTATACCGATGTGTATAATAAATTTGCTTCTTGAGCTTGTAAAGTAGCTTGAAGAACGGTGTATCTGTAAAGCTTATAACAACAGCGTACGAACGATAGATACAATATCATCTACTCTATCTATTCTAGCTACTCCACGAGGAACGAATATTCACAGGATGACTAGAATCGTTAACAAAATAGTTGCAATATATTGTTGTTAGTACAATTGACCTATTACCCAACCAATTTGCCCCGTAGTGCAACTGTGTTCCTGTTCATGGCTCCTGTCCTGCTGAGCAGTTGAAAGCAGGATATAGGCTGCTTGGTACACCCATTCCCGTTGAAACGAGACAGCGTTTCAGGCTGATGAACAAGTCACACAGTATGACCGGCTTTCTATCGATTATTTACTGTGTTGAATAGCGCGATATTTCTATACGGAAGAAGTGACGAAGCGTTACGTATTTACATGAAAGCGCCCTCTCACGGGTCAACGGTTCGATTTTAGGACAAGTACGTAAACTAACGATTATTTAATATCAACATCAGATCAATGTAAACCGTCGGAATACAAAACCATCGAAGCTTCTGCCGTTTACTGAGGCGACCAACAAAACAGAGATGAACCCAAGAAAATCATCTGATAATGTTGCCAAATCATCGAAGAGCGAAAATATAAACGGGGCTATACAGATAGATAGCATCTTGGGCTTTACTAGCACACAAATTGAAACTCGTAATCTTTGCCACTCATCCGTAGTAACTTCAGGTTATTATATTTATTATATATTAATTTTGACTACAGCGAGGTCATTGTCTTCGGTTACTGCATCACCGGGAGATGATGCCGAAACTAGTGTTTTATCGAATTTGTTATGGCGTCTCGGTTCCGCCCAACTACATGATGCCTTTCGGTACACTCCTAATCTGTAACAGCGCAGGCGCATGCGGTGAGCAGCTCAATATATTAAAAGCCTTGCACTGATTGAGATAAGACGTTGTATTATTGGACGATAGATTCAGAGTAGCTTCGTTTATCGTTTCTGCCAGCTGTCGATGGGCTAGCGCGAGGCGTATGTACATGACTGTTTTATATATTGCCGTGCTTCGTGTTGCTGGTACTTCACACAAGGTGGTAATCCCGAAGCACTAGTGACTACCAAACGCAAAAAAGGTTTACATTTGGCGCCATATAATTTTTTGAAAATCATCGTTGAAGAAACAGAATTTTTCTGTCTAGAAGTGCAGACACTTGTACATGAGCTCGTTGGTCGTAGGGGGGCTTTGTTTTAAAAGTTCTATGCATTATCGGTGTGTCAGAATAAAGCTACAAACCCATCATATGCTGAGATCATTATTCAGACGTGATGCTTAAACTGGGCTGAGATTACTGTTGCTATTTTATTTTTCTGAACTGCCACCAGAGGTCTCTGTATAACTTATTACATATCTAATAGTCATTATTATTATTATTATTAAGGTCATTTATTGCAGCTAAATCAGATCATCGTTGCATTTCTACCTGTCGGAAGACGGAATTGGGTATCCGGGTTATGGTAATTGCATCACACCAAATAAAACAACATTTTCATGGAGTTGTAATGTGAAACATTTAGTTTTTATATAAACATCACAGGTGTATACAAACAATTGACAACATCGTCAAACAGTTTATTCTTTAACAAGACAATTGTAATGATGAGAGCGTTGGCGCTAACCAGCTAGAGGTATCTACTCGTTATCAGTAATCGCCTGTGAAGCTTCGAGAGTTAGTTGATCAAAAATCTATTAATATCACTAGAAGTTCCTGTTGAAACTCTCCATGTCACAGAGCTCGCCACGCAGCCCTAATTAGATAATCAACCTGCCAAATTGTTAGAGACGTTTTTAGGCTTAAATACTTGATGCCATCCTCCTTAGTTATAATACTAAATCTCCTACTTACTATTAGTAATGGTATGATTTTATTTTAAATATCGTTTTACACTTAAAACATTGCCTACATTTGAGTAACTCGCAAAAACAATATCTCAGGTTTGGCTCTCAAGATTAGCGTTTTAGACGTCTAAAAGCGTCCCTCAAGTAGCAATTCATGTTCACTACCTTATAAGCAGACGTCTGCTAAGGGTATGAGGCAATATTTCGTGTCAACAGAAGGGAAAATTACGATTTTGTCAACCAAGAACAGGCAATAAAGAATAGAAATATAGATCAACGAGTGCGCTACAAAAACTGCTGAGGCAATCGACAAAGAAGACTGAAAACGAATCTGAGGCCTGAATTTTTTTGGCCTGTCACGTTGACTCCTATCTTTAAAAGGCCAACGTTTAGCAATTTTCTAGAAGTTTCGCCAATTTATATCTTCGGTTCTTCAAATATGGATGCATTTTTTGTTTTTATAGGCGTTAGTAGTTTTCGTTCAATGTTAACTACTGTATATTGCTTCCATTTAATTATGTATCGGTTTACGTAACAAAAGTTAGGATACGTAGTCGAGAGCGTCGTGGCAAGGGAATTGCCTTTTCAACAAGAGACTCCTTCCGCGTTTGGGGACGCAACTCTTCTGCTACACTATCCTAGCCGAAAAGACAACAACTTAGTCCAATTTTCTCAATTGCAATGGTTACACCCAGCTGGATTTTTTTTGCTCGCGACAATGCCAATAACCACGCGTTGTGGGTCTCAGTAACTTTAGCCCAGGGACGGTGTCATCGTGGGGATTCTTTCTTGTAATTGAGAGGGATAGACATTACCATTACTGGCAAAGGAAGCAATCTTATTTAAAGCAGAATTGTTGAGCCTCATGAAAAGTTCCAGAAAAGCTCTTATGCGGTCTTGATAGGCTGTTTGTCAAAGCCTTTAACTTGTTTCTATCTCACAAAAACGTAGTGGCTCGTTTTATTAGTGGGTACTTAAACACCCACTATCAGCTACCCTCGATATTTGTCTGTTTAAATTTACACATTTTATAGTGATAATCTGTTTTCATTTGCTCGATCGAATCAGTAGAAAATTTATGAAGGAAAAAAAAAGAAATTTAGATCTGTTAAGATATATATATATATATATATATATATATAGAAAAGACGGCGCTGCGGCTACAAGACGGTTGAAATTGTTGCAAGCTTCTTTGTTCATCTAAGTCTATTAGGTTTACACAGAAGTTTGCAACTGGGTCACCACATGTAGTCTCTGAATCCAGTATCAATCTAGAAGTGTTATGATGGCGATGAAAAGGAGCGGTGTGTTTACCTTAACGTCGGAATAAATGACTTCAGGGGAGGCAAGGCATCATGACAGTTCGAGGCCACACACGATGAACATCAACGAAGCTGCTTTCATGGATGAGAGGTTTTGTTGCACCCCTTATATTTTAAGCGTTTCTACCCCATCTATTTACCGGCAAATCAAATTAAGAACTACACATTTGAGAGTGAAGGCTAAAGAAAGATTTAATTTAAAGTGTGTTAACTAAACGATCAAAATTCTTTAATTATATGACACGCGGCATTAGTGGTAATTCCGCAAAAATTTTATCGTTTTATTTTGTTTCGGTTACCTTTACCAATAAAAGATTTAAACAAAAAAAAAGGTTATCCATATGTGCAGTAATAAACTTTTAACTGCTGCAGAGTTGCTGTAGAAAATAGGTTCTTTTATAGGGCTTTATCAATGAGTAGCTCCTATTCGGTACGAGAATGCGTTTCGTCGAACGGTGACAAAATTTCTATCGGATCTTTAAGGGCTAAATTATTGTAAGTTGAGGGCAGGCAATAGCTGTCCCAACAGCTCTAAAATGAACTGGGCAAGCCGTAACAAGTGATAAGCGGCTATCGTCCTTATATAGGACGTATACTAGCAGTAGGACATATGTCCGAACAAATGCGGCGTTCCTAGTGACGTTGGTCTCCTCAGAAAGGGAAGATCAACGGCCCTTTCTCACTGTGTTGAATGTACTCTTTCTCTCGGCGCGCGGACCGAACGAGTAGGGCGCGCAACTTCTTTGACATTCGACGTTACGCGTTTTAGACTTCGTTGGCGTAGGCTAATCGCCAATAATTCAATGTTCGTGTGAGTGCCGGTACCTTTTATGACTAAACTGTTACCAATGCTAACAAATTTGGCACTAACTGAAATAAAGCCACCACGAAAAGCTCGTCGATGATAACTGTGTCCGTGTTCCGACTGGGCGGGAGCGGTGGTGCATCTGTTCCAAGCGGCAGTAGCGGCAGTGTGTCTGCAGGTTTAGAAGTGAGATATGAATTTCTTCCGCTACAACTATGATCCGTATTCGCTCTGAACAGGAGTATAGTAATTAATCAATCAATCAATCAACCCTTGAGCTCTAAGAAACCTGAAGCCAGACGCAATGTAATCCGCAATGTAATGCTACAGAACATCAGAGTTAACCGCCGCAGCAGGCAAAAAGTGCTCGCAGAGATGTGCTCAGAAATCAATCCGAGTCGTCATGCGTATCGACGCAGATTTGCGTTTCGTTGCTAACAGTATGGTGCCTATTATATTGGAATTAATTCTAGAGAATACTGTGTAGTTAAGTAACTTTATAACTTTTAATTCGGATTTGGTGCAGCGTATAACATCGCTTATAAATGGCGGACTTAAAGGATAGCAATTTGGAATTAGGCAATGACTCGGAAATCGCACAGGTTAGGTGAATCTTGACTATTTTAAAACAGTTCATGTAACAGTGAATAATACTTGGAACGCCGGCTGAATGAATTAAATTTAATAGCCATTAACGTATCGTTTTGAGTATCGTATCGTATGAAGCTAGAAATCAGTGTCTCTAGCGTAATAGGCAACTGCTGTAAACCTTGTTTGTCCATTCTAGGCAAGTCATCACTATACTTAACAATGTACCGAAGCAAGGTTCAACATTACGAGCTCCAGGCTTTAACGGCTAGCAATCGTGCAGTGCAAGACAAATACCGTCGCGAAATGCAGCCGTGCATTCATCTTATTTAACGGTTAATTAGTAGTATACAGCGCTCGCTATATGTCCACTTAAATATAAAGCTGTCGAGTTTCCTTCTACTAGCTTCGTTAATTTAAAGTCGGATGACTCCGACGTCTATTGCATGGCTCAGCGTCTGTTTACGGGATGGTCAGCTTAGATCTGGACGTTCCTCGCAATTCGTCTCGAAGATCGTGTCTAGATAACGAGAAATGTTTCAATTAATTCCTTTGCACATGCTGAAAATGTCATTCTTCATACGTCACGTTCGTTCAACATAATCTTGGCTTACCTCGAGTCAGAGCCCACGCTGCCTACAGACTACTTTCAAATGTTCCTTTCGTACTAATGCCTCCTTGATAAATCCGAATGAGCAAATGGCCATTGTCATGCTAAGACTTTTAGCTTAATAGTACTTCATGCATCGTAACTTCACGGGCTTCAATCCAGTTTCTACGGTGACCATATGAATTAGACGCTCATATTCTCAAACACCTGAACTAGTGCTAATCGGCTAATACGAACCATTTTACTGAAAGCCGTATAGCCTTTTCTAGACGTTTAAGCTCTATCCACGGTGTCATGAGGCCTCCTTCACTGGATACTGAGTTAACAGGACTTAATTGGCTTTACTTAGAATACTGCACCCTCTAGACCGTGAACAAGCCAGCGATTGCTTCTGGATTCTTACCAGTTGAAGATTGAAGGTCTGCTGCTTTAGATAATTAAGTATTAAACGACATCTTAGAAATGTCCTAGTTTTACTGGTCTTAGAGAACATCTGGTCCGGCTCTTACTAAGCTAAGGTCTTTGTGAATAATCAGTATCACGGTAGCGATAGCTATATGAGATTTGTCCATTAATGATCGAAGCGAAGCCGGAGAACTATTAGAATGTACTTGTAAAGGGCGTTGATTCAGCTATACGCTGGGTGGGTCTTGCTGCACTTTTTTCCCACAGACCTAGGAAATGGTGTGCCAACCATACATGCAGCTGTTAACCCCATTTCTGCTTCCTTCTTTAGGTATACTATTTAATAGTGCTCTTTCTTTAATAATCCCGTTGTGATTTTACTGTGCAGTGAATGAAATTTTTGCATGCACTAACGAACCGTACAAATGTCCCCGGTGAAAGAACTTCGGAAGGTGCATTTCCGACGCCTAATTTACCTACCCGTTTGTCGACGTGAAATAGCTGGCTAAACAGTCTGCGATATTTTTTCTAAGATAAGAATGGCATGGTTGAGAAGGCATTTCAAAATTGGTTTGCAAAAGTTCAGTGATAGCATCCTGGAAATGGAGAATGCGTTCTGTCTTGGTCGGGCATCTGAGCTGAATAACGATTGCCCGAAGGCATCTTCGAGAGAAGAAAGCCGTCCGCCAAATAACTAGTAAATTGGGTGAGGGCATAATTTGCAAGCAAATAACGATCAACATCTCAAACCTATAGGATTTACCCAAAAACTAGGAGTCTGGGTATCCCATGAACTGAGGAAAGAGAACAAGGAAACACGGCTTTTCCTGGACCTTTAGGGCCTCGCCCGGTTCCGGGCAACCTGCATTCACAATGAAAAATTTCCAGACAAAATTATCACGAGCAATAGTCTCTGGTGTCCGTGTGTTAATATGAAACAGAAGTAGATATGATCAGCCTCGTGAGATAAGCCTAAGCCTAAATTTAAGCAAAATTTTCATTCGAAAAAGCTTATTTGCATCTGATGGTGGTGTAAAGGTAAAAGGTGTCGCAAATGCTTGGGAAGAATAGGAGGGCTCACAAGTTGCATCGACTGAACGACACTATCCGATAGAGTTCCGTATGAGAACGCTAGACTATGTATAGCAGAGGTCACTGAAGACATCTCGCAGAAGCTTGAACAGAAGAGTCTTTTGCACGCGTCTCCGTATGCTTGAGACCTTGCGTTTCAGCTTACTATATATTCTAATTACCGACTCATTAATATATTGATCGACGAATGGAAGACAACCGTAAAAAGCGACAGCGGATCTCTACTATGTTAATTTATTGCTGGAATTTAATCGGTACGCTAAGTTTATCATTAAGTGAAAAGTTAACGTTAATTGTGCTACAAACTAATTGTCAAAGACAACTGTTCTCGCAATATCTATCTTGATAATGGATGAGGGACACCTGTGCTTACGAACATCATACTGATGCTTACTTACTTATTTTTTATTAACTTCAATTCGGTTATTTTTGAGCAAGTAGCTAATAAGTTCATAATGAATAGTGTCTCATTTACCTCAGTCGACCAACTAAAAATACCAACTTAGAGGCGCATATCTCGTATTCTCAAGTTTTTTCTAGCTTTTTTTTTTATTTTCACAAATAATTTATTTCCCGGGTAAAGTAGTGTGTGAAATGTGCCCGCTTTTTCATTCGCTAATTATGCACTGTATCTCGTAAACATAAACAAATAGTCTCGGCTAGACTAGAAAGAAATTGCGACTAAGACAGCACTTTTCCAGTTTAGTTTTGAATTGGTTTTGTAATTTTCTTGTTTTCAATAGAGGGTCACAAAGCACATATAGTCATTTTGGCCTTAAGTAGAAACTAAACGCTGTATGAACTTTTTAAGAGAAGTCTTAAGATGCCCCAAGTTTCGATTGTCTCGATGTGCTCCTTGTAAGCGATTCAAAAATAGCTCTCGTCGTGCTCTCACATAAACTGATTTCTATTTATCAGTGAACTTTTGCGTTTAACAATTCAATAGAAGTTTACTAGCTGACAAAAGGTCACGCTGTGTGGACCTGTTCCGCAGTTCGCAACTAGAAATTATCGGGCGGCATGCCAATTCACTCCTAGTGCATATCTTGACCCGTGCCTATCTTTTTTTGATCAGCGAAAGTTTGTTGGTCTCTCTTAACTTACCGCAGCTAAAAGCTCATGTCTAATTAAGTTATTAGTTCAGACGATCGTGGGGGGGGGGGGGGGGAATATTTACTGTGTAGTTAATCACTTGTGCGGTTTATGCATTTGTGTAAATCCGGTATCTAAAGCATACTAGCAATAGTCATTGTTTCTGTCAACGTCTGACTAGTTAATACCGTTTGAAAAATAATTTCATTCTTTAGAATTGTGCAAAGCCGCTGGCGCTTGACAATATGTCTATCTTTATCAAAGAAACGTATTGACGCCCGTCCGGGAAAAGGTCATTTTCATTGACCGCAAACCATAAAACCAAGTAACTATCATAATTTGTGTCAATAATGAAGGAAGAACGAACACAAAAACAATGAATACTTGTAATAATCGACTCCTTAATCCTCAAACACAAACTAGATATGACTTGAGGTCCTCAATGAGGATAGAAAGAGGGCGCAGTATATTCTTGAAGTATAAATCCTTGACTTTTCTACATGTGCTCACCCTTTGCGTTTTACGTTTACTATGCCAAATATTAATAAGCTAATTAAATAGAGCCGAAAAATTTATAAACTGTGATCACTGATTGACACCCTAAGGCGGCCTTTAGATGAACGCTTTTACATACAGCATATATTGTAGATGCGTAAGACCAACTTCGGTCTGCGACGAGAAACCACATTGCGAAAACGCGATTTCTTCTGAACGCTACCTGCTGAAATTCGAAGAACATTGAATACCAATTAGTTATATGGCCAATATAACTATTTATTAATATTATGTGCAACAAACGAAAAAAATAGCCAGTAAATTCAAAACACCTGAATCTGCAGCACAATGAAGTTAGACGGAAGGTCACAAATTGCTTCGTTACTCCTTAAGGGTAATTAGTTGTAAGTGAACTATAATCTAATCTTCAATAAAAAGGATGACGTGGTACATATCGTTCATTTCGGAAAATGCAAAAGAATCGACAAGGTAACATTGTGCGTTGTATCATTTCAATAGCAGAACCTAGTGCTAGCGTTACGCGATGACGATGATTCTAACGTTCAAAGAAGAGCGAGGGAGCAAATGGTCTCATTGGGCCATAAGATCCCGAAAGTCTCGCCGGCAGATTTTGGTTGAAAAGCAGCAACTTAGAGGACTACCGGCTCAGCCGGAGCGACTGGCCCGTGTCATGTTCCAGCATACAAATGCATACAAAGGCTCAGGAAAATGAACTCTGTTGGCCCTGGCAAGACCTTACGTACCCACACGCGAATACGTACCAAGCACAAATGCAGCTGAACGAGGGGCTGATTAAAATTAGTAGCCTTGGTACATTAAGTGTCTAGTCAGCTGTAGAGTTTTGGATGTCGTAGACAGAGCACAATTTTAAATATTTGTTGGTCTTCAAATGCTGCGACAGTTCAGAGTTCGTGTTGCCCAAAGGGCAGGATCGCTTTTCTCATTGCCGGAAACAGGACGTGTACTGTTGTGGATGTTTGTGACATGCAGCATTTTGCCATTCATAACAAGTAAATGCGTGTCTTGCGTTAACCAGTCTGATCGAAGCTTGAAACTCCACACAGAGTAGTGGTTATTTTAAGGCTTCCTACTCAATTTAAGGAAGCGTTGTAGAATTTTCTAAGGACTCAGGTGTGGTATTTGATGGCATATGAGACTTCGCGAATTGCCCGGGAAGGACCAGAGTCCCATTTTGGGGCAACAAGTTCAAAAGTACTCAAGTAAATAGCTCACCACGCACTTATTCGTGGAAAACTTAATATGTATTGATTCCTGATGTGGCAGTATTTGGCATCTTTCGATGTTACTGAAACCTATACTAAGTGAATATTCGACCGCTGCTTTAACTTATTGCATTTATTAAACGTATAATATAGTAATAAATAAAATATCATATTTCATTATCTGACCTATAAGATCAGACTCTATATCAGACAATAACTAGCAAATTTTTCATATTTATTAGATGGGCACATCAATCAAAGGTAGATTTCAGACTTGGCTCTCAGACACTTTCCAACAAATGCTTCAGATAGAATTAGCCGTTAGCTTGCAAAGCGAAAAAGAAAGGTCACACGTTGGTTGGGGGTCGTCCAGAATATAGGTACGACAATACAGAACGAGGAAGAAGGTGCATGAAATTCAAGGGTTGATTATATTTGGAGCTAGGCTTGTTCAATTGACGACACACTATAATTTTATAAATGAACGGCAAAATTACTGAAATGTTCCTGCGAGTTTGTCTAAAAAGCTCGAAAGTATCGGACATTGCCGTCTTAGCACTGTTTTCCATAGTGAACGTACCATGATAGCAGGCACAGTTGTTTGTATGTTTTTTTGCACTTTTTTCAAGTGTATTCAATACTACATGAACATGAAGCGATATTGTGGTAACTGTGCATTGGACAGTATCAGCTCTATGTATGACAAATAATTAAATATAAGTTAAATTCCAGAAAACTCAAATTCTGTGTTAGCTAATCCAAGCGTATCAAAATGTTTTCCCAGTGACTTTCAGACATTCTAGAGCCTTTCAAATGTATATCCTATGGAGAGTCTTCTGATTTGCCGTATAGAAACCGCATTATAAACATCACTCGGAATTCTCAACAGCCGCATGACGCGGATGGCACTCTTTGGCTAGGAAAGGAAGTTTTTAATAATTGGGCTGAAGCTTCGCTTGGCGTGAAGAAATGGGATAATAGCTAATCCTCACTCAAATTACGAAAACGACGCGGTGTTTTCAACTATTAGGAGTTTGCTCTTCCGTTCTAAAAAGCACTGATCTCCTTCAAGTACTAAAGTCAGGAGACAAACATACTTTCTACAGGCGACCAGCATGAAGTTGCCGTATGATACGCCATTACGGTACCGCGAAAATGACGTCTCAACAAAGACTTTCGGTTTGCGAATAATACACACACCCATGCAATCGGACGGTGGTAATACAACGTGGGGTGGAATATCAGTGGGCGTTAACGCGAAAATTGGAACGCCTGTAGCCCACCTTAGACAAACTCCGCATAAGGCTATACCCGTGCTGCTGCGATAACATTAGCAAGAAAAAAAACAGACTTCAGCGTCCATCATACATATACCAAAAAAGTTCCAACGAAAATCGAATTTGTCTCAACTCGTTGCGCACCGTTTGTTTTGTCCCTCCCCAGACCTTATCGGAATTGAAAAATTCCTCTGGCGATTTAAGCTTCTTTGAAAAGCGATCAGCAAGCTCGCCGTTCATTCCCTATCACACATAGGTCTCTACCACCTGGTGGTCGTATCAAACCAGCATGGCTCCCTCGGGGTGACTCTTGGCCTTCCGCGCTGCTTGTTGCTCTATGCTACTGGATGCTCTGTATCCTATTGTTAAATCCGAGACTTTCCACTCCATATACCCTACGTTAGATAGCTTTCAGCAAGCTGCGTACGATTTCGCTCCTGTCTGTTTATTAATGACTTGGAAACCGAACCTGTGTCACTGTTAAAGGCCGTACCTTCGGCACCCTCGAAGCTTCTAATAGAAAATATGTATATATAGAGTATCAATGTTCCGTGTACAAAGTCCGATAAATATAAGATAGTTTTGAATTTGGTGACATTTCCCTATTACTGAGACCTTGTTAGGACTTTTTGAAGCAGGGCTAATCGCGTAAAAGTATCCCAGTTATGGCCTACACCGTTAATTATAAACATGTACACGTAACGACGGTTTTTCTTCCATTGTTGTTTTTCCCCCTTGCCTGTTTATTGCTTGTTAACTTCTGTACGTATACGGTTCGTTTGTGCTATATCTCTAATCTTTATTGCAGTTTCATTATTCAATGAACTGAATTTTATTTCGAGTTCGAACCCCAAAGATGGAGGCTGGCAGTAAAAGAATATTTACTCTGTTTTTTGCGGGGGATCAAAAAGCTCCTGAAGCAGCCGTGCACTACAACGAGGACCCAATATGTGAGAAGATTGTTTGGAAAGACTTACTAGGCTCAAAAATGGGATTTTCAACCTAAAGGTTGTGTCCTGCGGGACGGTCATCCGAGGTCGATGAGGGCGTTGAGTGGTAAACAATCGTAAATTGGTGGAAAAGATACGCCGCAAGGACTTAGCTGTTGTTGTTGGGCGTATAGCAAAACCCAGAGTTAAGCCAGACACTTATCTGTAATGGACCATTATTGGCGTTTGTCGGACGTGGAAGGGTCTCGTGCACTTTCAGATGTTTAGAGAGAACAAGACGGTTAATAAAGGCATGTTTTGAATTAGTCAATTTATTGAGAAAATCTGTCCAGCAGACAAAAGCCAATAAATTAGACAAAGTAATTTTGTGTACCACCACGCCGGACAGCATACTGTAAAGATGGCCCTTGAACGGAATTCTTTTGCACCTACCGTATTATCGTGGCGACGACGGATTACTGTTTTTTTTCAACTATTGGAAATAACAAGGAAAAAAAAAGCCCCAAAACTGACCGGTCAAATCCGGAACGATGGCGAATATTTATTAAATTAATATGACGCTAAAACTGTAATCAAGCGCTGAACGTTTGCCATATTTAGAGCTGTTAACGTGTTATACAATACTCAAGTAGAGCAGTAGGTGCTGAGAAGACCTATCAGTCTTTGGAACCCCATCATCATGGTTATCTTCTGACAACTACGACGCTTTGGTGGTCGCTTTAGCGACAATAGTTGGCGTACAATTAGCTATCAGATTCGCCATAGTAACGATCGGTTTCTCTAACTGATACCTAGAGATACGGAGTTTTGCCTTTCGTTTTATAGAATTTACTCAAAGAATTACTCAAATCTAATAGTTTCGGAAGAAGAAAACATGTCAACACTTGGAAATTATCCTCTTTCTTCATATAGGCTGTGTGGTATGTGTCATTGGCCCCGCGACGGTATACTAAGACTAATGGAGCAGATAAATAATACGTTGTTGTTCTTGCACATTTTTTGAGGGCGTGATCTATGCTCCAAGTAACGTTTATTTCTGGAAAGCTGTTTGTACATAGGACCTACACTCTAGGAACCCAGATGTCCTAGCGATGCCCTCTACGTACAAATAGCTAGCTCTATTACAATAACATCAAAGCGTTAATAATGTAAAATGAGATAATGGTTGTTGCTCTCTGGAAGTCTCTAGATAGCATCGATAGCAGCACGTACTACGTATGCAAATTTAGACCTAATTAAACACTTAAACAGATGGTTATCACTGGTACTTCCATATTACGTCCTACAATAGGGACCTTTGGTTTGACAACTTTTGTTTCTAAAGCGACGTCGCTTGTCATTTATGTATAGACAAAAGCAATAACCTTTTTGTCAAGAACCTACAGCCTCACTACAACTGACCGGCAGCCATTCCATAGGGATACAATAATTTAGGTAATTCGATGGGGGATGGGGGGCGACGACCATTGGTGAGACCTGGAGCGGCTCGCAGGAAATGCACCTCCCGCATTTATATAACGAACTTTTTTGTATAAGCATTGGAGACAGCACCGTCAAATTTAACAAAATAACAAACATTGATTGACAAGCTTTATAATGGCGGTAGGAACTTTTAGAAGACTGATGCTTGAACACTACGAAGTTCGTCGCCTCGAAAAAATTGAGTACGCATGACGGATTCACATTTAAGGTATTACGTCGACGTAAGCTTTTGGCTAAATTGTAGCGTCGTTTATCGATCCATTTCATTGTATTCGTTATTAGAAGAATGGGTGTCTATGATACGAGAAAGAATAACTGATAGTGTGGGCGCCAGCTGCTTCTTACCGCATGTTGAGGCTTATAACAACGATGACAAACAGGAAACGAAGGAGAATATTTGTGAAAGATGAAGTCGCAGTCGAGCTGGAGCTATGAAAACTGCAAAAGACGAAGTATACGAGATTGTCCCCTTTCGAGGAAAATTAGTGGGCGTCTGTCTGCTCGTCCAATATGATCACATCAAAATAAATGTGAAATTTCATTTAACCTGAAGTGTCCATAGGCACAACTTCCGCACACTAACAACAGCTTTTTGCTTTGAGGAAAGAGTAAAGATTTTGCAACACATCAAAGCCCTGTGCACAAAATCCATCTGAGCTCGAACTGGCATATTTTCAGGTGGCGTGTGCTTTCGTGCATTTTCTTCGTGGGTAAGCTAAAGGTACTTTTGCAACAAGGGCCCTTAGGGACAACGTAAAGTGCATTTACTACGGATATACATTTTGTTGCTAGACGTTGGCTGTCCTCATTGCTAATCATAGCGAGCCTTGCGATGCCCCTCTCTCGAAATGTAATAAGAACAAGTGATGCTTACAGCTCCCAGGAAAAAGCTGGGTCATCTGCCGAGCGTTCGTCTGTAATAATTTGCTAAAATCCAATACAACCTGAATGATGCTTGGTAGAACAACGAAAAATCTAGTTGAATCTTATTTTCTATCAAATTTTAAATGCCAGTTTGTCATACGAACGTAATCGTATGTTGGTGGTGCGTAGCTTAGTGTTGCACCCTAAAAAAATCGTTTACCTATTTCTAGCTTGTTTATTTTCAATCGATCGCGATGAATCGGCAATTTGTAGATAAATTTATGTATAGATAATTGTGCCTGTATTCGTCCGTTACATTTTTATTGCATTTACATTTGCAAACGGATAGCGACGGTTTTAGCTAGAACGTCGTTCTGCTCGTTTGGGGGCACAACGTCTTTAGTTGAGTGAGAGTGAGCATATCCATGCGTTCACTGATACCAGACAGAGAAACATCGGACACACAAATAGTTGATACGAGTATCTTTAACGTGACGCGATGCTTTGTTCAATTCAATTCAATTTAAAGTTGAAGATAATCTCTATAGATATATTCCCACTTGCCCTTTTCATTGCAGTACGTTACTTCTGTCTGTAGATGAAAGCATAATAACAAGATCCCTGGTTCGTCTTATTGCGGTCGTAGCTACAACCTAGGTAAAGCATCATGCACGACTCGTCTGCTCTGACTGGAATGTTTTCTGCCTTTGACTGGCTTCACCTACGTTTCTTACACTACAACCTCTTGGTCTTAAAGCTTAGCTTCACCCAAGTGCTGATGCAAAGGTCGGCTTCTTCATGAATAGTCCTGCATTCCTCAATGCTGCCGATTCATTCCAGGAGATGGAGAAATACAGAAACGAAGATAGCTTAGTTTTTTTATGATCTAGTATCGTATAACACGGGAACACAAGGGAAAAATGCCTATCCGGATCCATTTGAGGATATGCGTCGTCGACTAGTCATAATGGTAGTAAAGCAATCGCACGATGTCATCGCAATTGCGTCGTTCTCCGTTGCTTCTGAAATTTTCCGGGTTAGTGCTACGCTGATCAATGTCGCCAATTTTACATCACCAAAGCATGCTCTGTGATGGCGCGCTGGACAAATGCTCCGACAAAAACGTTACTGATCGTCAGAAAATTCCTAAAAATAATATTGTAGATAGGTTAAGCTGTTACGTGATATGATGTCTTGCGAGGATTAATTACGAGGATTACGTACGAGGATTAATGCGCAGAATAATGGCCTTAATAATAATAATAATAATGAATTCTGCTGTACTGACAGGAAAATGCTGTATACGATTCTATTTCGAAACGCAGAGCACGAACATGATGGACCGGTTGTGTCTTTTTTACAAAACGTTTTTCATTGGGGCCTATAAAATTGATTTAAGATTCTTCTCAGGAGAACTGTCCCACGTTGAGGTGTGACTTTTCCTCGTACTCATTAGTGCCTACGAATGAACAGATATGGCAAATAGCTGCATCTCTTAGGTTAGCACAGCCGTTCTGTGCCATCAATTTTCTCAGTGATTGTCAAGTGGTGTAGCGTCAGTATATCATGGTTAGCAAGAGAGTGCGTTGATTTGTTTTGAATGTGTAACAATAACCGCTTAATTTGTTTAGGTGATTATCCTTAAAGCGGTGCATGATGGACCTCATTCACATTCAGACTCGGTTCTTATTAGGTTTCTGTTAGAGTCTATGGTCCTTAAGCATGCAACGAAGACTAATAACATGATAGACCGTTAATGTTGTCTATTCGTATATTTGCACTTTAAAGAATGCTAATCACAGGGCGCTATACATTTACAATTTTTGGGTTAGACCATCCCCCCTCGGATGGTTGTTGCAGTCTCCAATATTCAGATCTGATGTCGTCCCGTCCTTTAGCAACCGCGCCCTATGGCCGCCGTATCTCATCCTGTCCTATCTAAAAGATAAGTTGTCGATTACGTAAACTACAAACCTTCCACGTTTTCTTTAAAAAATATTCCCCGCGATCCTGTTGTATCCAAGGGCTGATACATAAAAAATTTCACTGTAGTTATAAGTTCAGATCACATAGATGGATTCCAATACGACCGCGTACGATTAACCTGGAAGGTCTCAAAAAGTGGTTTCTCTTGTGTTACAGCACGAGACGTGGGATTCTTTTAAATACATGGTCTATTTTTTAAGTGGTTCTAAGAGGAGCAATATGAAGTAGCGTGGATTGATTATGTCAACGTCGGCTGCTAAAATAAATATTATTAGTCTACTACCTGAAGTACTATATTTACTTTTGCCATGCTATTGGTCCGTCCCTCGCATCGGTGCCCCTTAACGCCTACTTATTTCCCCCAATAAACCTATAGTTGCTGCGCTGTACGAGAGAATTGCACGCTATGAGGCGCTGCCCATCATTGTGCCAACATTTTCGACGCCATCTTTTGATGTTGATGCCACGAACAGCTTTTTTTTTGGCAATACGTTGCTGTACGATGTTTTCCATCTCTCGAAACTTAGGGAGGCGTCGTTCCCTCCACTTTTCATGTCGTTTCTATTGTCCATATTTTTTGTGACGGCACTGGTTATTGCAGATGGCTTTCGATATTGAGAAAACTCCTGTTTGTAACAAATATCAGAAGAACCTGTTGTCGGTGTGACACCGTAGCGCCGAATAACGCACACGGACAACTCAAGTCTTTTTTCGAAACAACGCATATATATTAAGTAGCAGCTTAACGCTGTTGCCTCAGACTTGTATTATTGCGTGACGTTTCCATCGCCTGCTCTACTATAGCCCAATGAGTTTTAGGGTTTCGCCCATGAAAGTCAGATTCCGCAGAAACGACCTCACATATCTGTCTGTTACGCGAGTGTGATACGCGTTTGCTGGGATTAAAAGCCTACCTAATGAGTTGTTGTGCATTTAGGAAGAACCCGATTACAAGGCTCGTCCCGAGCCAAAATTTGACAAAGGTGCAGGGTCGGTCTTCAAGGTGAGAGTCCCACGGTGTCAAACGAATACCTTGTTATTAATAGTGAAATCTAGTCGCCACCATTAACTCTTGACATGAGAGTAAAAAAAACACTGCAATGGTAAGCTAGTTCCGTCATTTTAACTACGCCATGTTAATCACCACATAGATCCATGTGTGTAGCCCGTTGAAATCATATTTAGCAATGTAGCTATCATCCAAGAGAGTCACATATATATTCTAGGGAGTTGTTACGCATGGAACATAATTTACGAATCTGTGACGCGATAGAATCAAATGAGAAAAGTTAGAGGCTATCCAGACTCCTATGACCCGCTTAGGGTTACATGATATTATATCATTATTAATAAAAACTATCATTCTAATCAAAGGAAAAATTTAGGCGGTCTACGCCTCTCATACATTGCCTTGTAATCCACGTGCATTCATGACACTGATGTTCTTATGCGCGTTCTGTTCAAAGTACATGTTCTTTTTTTTTTACAACTATGCCTATAGTGTCGTACCACAAATTCACAAGTATGAATAGTAACTTATGTTCGAAAAACGTTGCGTTTGCGGTAATTGATTGCGGAAATCAGATCATGTCTGCTAGTCCGTTTCCAATGGTGAGACAGATAATCTCGAATACAATGATACGCCCCTTAGAGCAGTCACTAGAGAGGCCTCCTCTAGCTTTAATTAGTCAAACAGCTTGCGTACATAACAATTCACCGACCGTGCCTGCATAACAGGAACATCATTGCCTACCAATGGTAGGTGACGCTTGAGGGCCAGCGACTTATGACAGCAGATACCGAAAGAATGCGTATATATGTGTCTTATGTTCAATGATGCAATAATAAACTCGATTAGCTTTCTGGCGGCATCAGTTCTGAGATTAGAACGATGACATGGAAGCTATATACTTAACTGCTATTTGACGCTTGCTAAAGTTCCTCAGTGCAGAGAGTCTGCAAAATGATGGGTAAGGACTAGAAGCATCGAAGAAAACATAGGACTTGAATGGGTTGAGACAGTACGAAGAGCTGGCATAGACATGGACAAAGGCTGTTACTGCGACAAAGTCCTCAATTGCTTGCTTCGCATTGGGTAATTCAGTCATTGATGCTTCTTGAGCTCATTGACTATCTTTGGAGGGTACTGTCGAAGTTGTATAGGCAGGCCAGTTTACTGCTGCGCCTTTCCAAGTGTTTCCAATTTGTCTACATGGATGGAAAGCAAAAGATCAATCTTGATGCCTAAATGTATAGTGTTCTGTTAATTGACCGGCGATTTAAATGGCAAAGTAAGTTTTTGATTGAGGCTTGCCGTGTCCAGTCTCATCAACGACATATATATATACATTACGCAAAAACAAATCCAATTATTTTAATATTATGGCTTTTCACGCAGATTAAATGGCGTTCCCCTTCGAAAAACAAACTTAGGCTTTGTTTGCCAGCAGCCCTTAATTGAGGCGTAACGCACACGTCACTGCTATCAATTAGGCGTGCGGTTACAAGCAGATTTTATGCTATTCGGTTCTTATTCCGGCTATACCTGAAAAAGACATATTTAAATAAATGAGAAAAAATAATTTGTCGAATGGTTGCTAAAGCCTCCCAATCGAGCTGTCCGATACATAGTTCATGGAACTAGATTGCACGGACTTGTAAATCGTATAAACTACGAAAAAAAAAATCCCTATACGGCCATACCTTTTTTTAGATGATGGTTGAAAGGGGGCTAAGTGATACATGGATTGATACAGCGCTTGACTCTAGCGGCCTGGAATTAGTGCAGATAATCTCATAAACAACAAGTATGATCACCGCAAACAGGGACAAATCGACGCGTAATAAGTGCTGGACTTAAAAAAGACAACATCTATGGATCAATGAGTACATTAAGACTGATTGACGGACTAGAAAATCATTTGCACTCTAAAAGGGCATGCATATTATGCCAAGATATAATTTTGTTCTACTAATGGTTTAAGATCATTCCGTTTTGTGCTTGTTCATGGTGGCAGTTTTGTGTACACACAGGGTGAAGATACCCAGACACGTTACTACTTCGTTAAAAAAATACTTGGATTCCGCGAAAGAGCTGGCTTTTCAATTGCAACGCGGGAAATATTGCGTTGAAAGCTCTATATTAAAGAAGAATGAGTCACCAAAAGATCTATAATCAAACCAAGAAGGTTGCTTGTTACAAAAGCCATATATCTCTTTAGCACTTAAGCAGTACTCTAATATTGGTGGATACGATGTCTTCATTTACTAAATGCATATTGAAGCCTAGAGCTTCAGCGGAATTTGGTAGACTTATCAGAATCCGCTAAAGATACAATATCGGTAGATATATTGTGTTTTCTGTCGAAGAGTTCCAGGCGCTTTGATATATACATATATATAATGTATATGTAGTATCGTGTTAGTACCTATTGTTAAAGCCTTGCAGTGCAAGCATGAATGACGTTGCATTGGTAACCTCACTAAAACTGCTTACGTATGTTTTATACTGTAAATACATCGACACCGATACGACTGTTGCATGTATTCGGCTTTTTGCTAATGAAGAAGTTTTGAAGCCGGTACAGGTGTGCACAGCGCTTCGAAGGGGTCTCGTCGATTGGTGGTGTCTCAGGAGAGCCAATTTACATCACTGAGGACCGTAGTAGAATGTTGCGTACCATTGTGGCCTACGTGTGTAAATGAGTCGGTTGTCACATGAATGGCCGAAAATGTCAGCTTCATTCTACTCAACAAGCTCCTAGAAGAGGAAGGTGACGTCAAACGATAACGAAGGCACAACTGTGTGGTCCTATGCCGGCTTCAGGCACGGTGGCATGTGTTTAGTCAAAGAGAAGGCTAATGAAAACGCCAACGAAAAGGAAGGAGTCCAAGTTGGCCCCCACTGAAGTTGGGTCCGTCAACTTTCCGTGCAGCCAGGAATGACAAAATGATATTATTTTGCACCGCTGCTACTGTGTTATCGCGAGTTGCCAAATGAAGTGTCGGAGAGCCCCGTTAACCTGTTGCTAAAACAGGATGCTGCTTGCTAGGATGTCAACAGTGTCTGACACTGTCTTTGCTATCAGCCAGAAATGTCCGACAAAGGGCACTGAGGGCTATGCTGGTGTGCATATGATTAAAGGTGAAGGCCCCAGAAGGTATATATGAGTTAGAAGTAGGCACCAAGTGTCTTAGATTGAGTATTGTACTTTGCTCGCCAAAAAAAAATACGAAACGCTAGTGCGCGGTCGCTTAGGCGTATCTTTTATCGCCTAATCACAATTTGTACATTTTAAGATTACCCCTTGTACGTTCCGAATAATCCCATTGACGACGATTTACATTGGTTATATTGGGAAGACGCTCATTTCAGATTCTTTATTAGAATGCAAAAGTTGAACGGATACTTTTCTTGTCGAATAATGGCGTGCGTCAATAGATCGTTAGAGACCTGTATATAGTAGTACGGTTCTTTCTACGAAAAAAAAATCTCGAGATGTACTCTGATCTACAGAGGTGTTTGTAATAAAAACAAAAGTAGCACTAATTTAGTCAACACGAATTTTTGCATTATGCAGATGGTCCTACGCAAATGATCAATCCAGTAAATAATAATCCTGTATTTCTGTAAAGGTTGTTTACTTTTGCAAAATTACATTCGTTGGGACAAGACCGAAAAGAACGTATGTCTAAATGAGGCAGGACATCATTTGGTGTCTTAATGAATCGTCACGTCTCGAAAGTATATCTTTGAGTCATAGTAGAGTTTTAAATATCGCTGCTCGGATAACACTACGATCGTCTCAGATCAGTAAAATCGCTTCCGTTTTGTTCTGAAAACCTCTGTGAGGGTTTGAAGCTGACGCCTAACATTTTCTGCCTACGTTGGACTTTGCCTAGAAGTGCATATCCGTTGAATCTTGAGCCCAGTTACTTATTTTCCATTTACCATTAGAACGGGTTTATCTGTGTTTGCAATGGTTTGTGCTCCTTCGAAATAGATGAGTTCCAAAACCTCGTTACAAGACATATTCCATAACAGGGTCCTTAGTATTCATCAAAGCCCATCGAGTACCCTAGTTGTCATATTCAATTCTGAGTGATCGTACATTATGGCCCTTTTGCGAAGTCAAAAGACTATTCATTTTCGAAGGTCTGAAGGTTAGTTGTTATAACATTTATACCTAGCTTCCAGGTTAGTAATTGTCTTCTAGTGAAGCTCGTGTTTGGGAAGATCTTTCTTGACCGTTGGCTACTAGCAAGACTTAGTCGATAGCCATCTTTTACCTTACCTATTAATAGTCAGTTAGTGAAGCCTTCCGTCAGTGTCACAATTTGGCATCCCGTATCATAATGTCCCGCGTGTTGGCCTACTGCTCGTATAATTGTCTGCCGCTATGGGAATGCACTACACAGTCCTCGAGTGTCTCTTCGGTACGAGTAGAGTAATAGCTTTATCAAAATCTTGCCGCAGGATTAACTCGGGAGAGATTGGGCTGTAATTGTTGTGTGCTTCCACCACTTATAATAACACATTGAACGGCAAGTACCTGAGATCTACTAGTAGTGCTGATTGAAATTAGCAGTTCGTATACGATGCGAACGACCATGGAAGTGCACAAACGATGTTATTCAAGCCTCCTTTCTTTACCAATTTAATCTGGGTCGTGCTGGCCTTTTCCTAGCCGAAATCGTCGCCGGTCTATTTGAATTTTTATATGGGATGCAGAGATTGAGCAAACTTTTTCGAAATTATTAGAGCGGCTTTTCGGGGCACTGAAAAACTCAGGAGAACAAAACTTTGACAACCTCGACAGAGGAATGCTGTCCCATTACGTTTAGAATTTCCATTGTTCTGTCCTCTACTCGTAGACGGCAGGATTTGATTTAGCGCCACTTTATATACAGTGTGGATTTTTGTACCTGGCTCTATTTAAAAATACCGGTCCCACATGGGGGACGTATTTTGGTGAAATTATTATTTGTCTTTTCTTTGGTCGCTAGACAACCCACTCTATTTATTCTGCAAAAGTATTACATATTGAACTGGACCATTATCGGAGCTGTCGTAATTCTGCGCAAGAGCTGTTATCACTAACGGTTCAAACTGTATCGTTATTACCCCTCTAACGCCTTAAAATTAAGGGTGCACCTTTAAATTACTCTAGTAACTTTTGCCGCTGAGGATTTCGAGCAGAAGTTGATTAGACGAGCCGCTGAAATAGACACGAAGTGAACCTTCTCACCTTGAGCCTAGAGTATAGTTCGTATTTTCGTAGCTCTTCGGTTACTCATCTTTTAAGAGACGCATGTAATTCTGCAAAAATGTGAAAACTAATAAGTCGCGCTTTGAAGCAATTTCAATTTTAGAGACCGAAAGTATAGAGACGTTTTAGAAAGGATCGAGTATAGTAAACCGAAAAGCGGAAATCCGTCGACTGGGATTTTCTGCTAGCGCTCGAGGTACACTAAAAAATTGCACGATTTTGCAAATATGTACCGAACGTATATGCGCGTTCTATGACACGGCACACTATTGCAGTCATGTGGTATGCGTGTAAAAGACAAGTGCTACTGCAAATTAGCTTATCCACAAGGCAATGTGTGGATAAAAACAGTATTTGAATAGTGCTAGGATAATCTTTCTTGCATAACAGAAGTAGCTTGTCAGACGTATACTAGGTAGTACTTTCGATTACCAAAGTTGTTCATAGCTGCGCAGAGAGTTGCTGCCCTTAAGAAGGACGAAATAAAAGCAATGCGACCACGAATGTATTTGCCCAGATGCATTCGTGCACGCACGTGCAGATAAGTGTAAGGAGCAAGTCAATGATGAATAGCAAATCATATGATAGAAATGTATTAATGCGTCTCCATCACACTAATCCCATACAATATAGCAGTAGAGCAGTAAGTGCTGCTATAGCTGTCCATTGGCCAGCGGAATATGCGCACCCGGCGTATGTGGACGGTTCGGGCTCGTTCCTTGTTTGCGCGCGCACAAGCTACTTCGTCTCGTAATAATGCACGTAGGCAACTGATGTAACCCTGAGAATGTCGGATTCCCCGTCAGTCCTCGCCCAGTTTCAAGACGGACACAAGCAAATGAGACGAAAAAGCGTAATTATACCATCATTTATCATACATGGGAGCCGACGTATGGGAATTTTCAGAAGTCTTAACGAGCGTATCGAATTGCTTTCGTACTTGAAGGCAATTCCATAAACGAAAACTCGGCCCGAAGCTCCTGATACGCGTCAATACTGCAGTTAATTGAACAGTGCTATGCTTACCAATCAGGCCAAGACGGGAGACTACCATTGAGGCGTCTTTGCCTAAGGTTGCGGTGCCACCAGAGGTTTCTGTCATTTTGTAGGTAGAATTCCATTGTGATGGATAGGCCTGTTGCGTTGCTGTCCCAAAAACATTAACTTGTTTTTGTTCGTAAGTAAGCCGCTGAATTCTTGTTGGCCGTTGCGTTCTTTAATTATATTTTCGAAAACAATTTAGATTTAATAGTACGCTCTTCTTTCTATCAGAAAGGGCAGAAGCTATACAAGTATTTTTCTCATGTAATTTTCATCAGGATGCCGAAGTATTAGCAGCGTTAGCTTTAATAGCACCTACCTGAAAAGATGATTAAAAGAGCTCACGTACTTGCGGCTAAGCGATGAAACTCCCCACTAAAACTTAGCAACTCTATTAACTGCGCCCAAATTTCAATCGGATTTAATTTATCAAAATAGGGATCAATCGAAAAAAGATCAATGCTTTGATATTTTCCCTGTATAAACTCTAAACTATATTAATTAGAGTTACGCTATTAAGAATTATGGTTAGGTAGACTCTTTCCCCAGTTGGCTGATTGTTAGTCGACGCTTCAAAACATCAGGTGTTACATTTTAGAAATGGCGCACGCAGAACGTTTAGCGACATCTGGTGGCCTGGATATGAATTCGGAGTAAACACGCTTCGTTTCGCGCTGAAAACCAGCCGTCGAAGAGATGCCTTCAGAGCTAAGTATCGGACATGAGGTTCGAAGTATTGAGTCGGTAGTCTTATATGTAGACAACGTAGAAGGTTCGACTACTGAAAAAGCTGTCTGCTTGCCTACATGCTGCCTTCTCATGAGAGGATGAAATAAATATTTGTGACATTGTACAATTAGACTGTCTCGAAATAGTTAACCTGCTTATAAAGTCTATATTCAGTTTAAGTCTTCTGCGGCTCAAACACAGATTGACATAAGCCAGATATTCCTGGTTTGAAATCGATAAAATTCAAGGGCGCATGGCGTTGACTAGGAATAGTGTTTATTTGCTTTCTCAGCGTGCTAACAAACAAATCCGTTGGTGAACGCTTGAAGGGGTCGTCACTATCTCGTCGATAGCGAAATTTGAACGAAAATTGAGACAAGAGATTTGTGTGTGTCCCGTGTGAGGAGCCCCTTCAGTGGACACTATTTTATTTATTCAAGTTTCCATTTCCTCTAAATAGAAAGATGAGAAATATTTTTTGAATTTCTTACGCCGTTATCATAGTACTGTTCATGATTAAGAGCTCAGCTGCCATTTATTTGTACGCTATAGAATAGGAACAATAACCAAAGTACATTTGTAAACTGAACTAATAAACTCGGATAGTGCATACATATCTTTATACTATTTGTAAATATAATAACCTCATATTCGTAATTATGCAAAGGACATGGAAATAATTATACTTATGTGTATATTGTGTCCAGCGATTTGCATTCGTTCGGCCACAACGTTCCTCCGAGACTTTGTCTAAATCAGCAAAAGTCAGCCCAGCTGGGATGATCATATTGTCCTGTAAAGTGGAAAATTTTACATACGGTATGTCAGCACCTAACAATAGCGTGCGGTTTATTTCCGTCCAAAAAAGACATCGCCATAGTGATCGGCTAGGTGTTAGCACAACGAGTTGACGCACTAGCTGAAGCACTTGAGCTTCACTTCCCGGCAACGACTCGTAATACGCAGTGATCGGCGTGAATAAAGCAGGCTATTTCTATAAGAACAGTTCAATCTCCCGCCATGTGTTGGGGCTGAGTGGTACTTTTCTCTAGCTGTGTTTTTAGTACAAGCGTATTTGGTGGACACAAACGTTCGCCTATTCAGGTACGTGTATAATGTCTACAATCGGCCATCTGCTCTCCCTACAAAGGCAATAAACACCTTCAAACTAACATTTGATGCGGAATTAAATTTTAAGAAAAATCTTACACCAATAAACTGGTTATGTAGATAGGCTCCACTCGTGCGCAAGACTAATAAATTGTATAGCTTAGCTTTGCTCATAGCTTAGATGTCTCAAGCTAATAGATGAGGATCGTATATTACGTGTAGAAAAAAACTTGTACCGCGGGTCCTGGATATAGAGAGGCAAGGATATACAGTACATCACTACAATAAAAAGTACATGCGTATGAGAACCCGTGGAAACATACATTTCATTAAAAGATGTAGACATATTAAAAAATCGTTTTCAAAACTAAGCTTTACTGGTCAAAAAGAATGCGACAGGAAACCTTCTTTCAAAAGTATGTAAATGCAAGCGGTAGTCTCTAGATGATTTCAGTTTTTCCTTTCGAAGTCCCGCTACGGAATTCTGAGCCAGAGATCCACAGTAGTGAAGAAGTCATACAAACACAAACGAATAGAAGATCCGTTGTCGGTGAGCATATATCCACCTGGGTAGCCACATAGGTACCAAACGGCAGGTATCGCAAGTGGCTACATGCCGCTAGGAAAAGAAGTAGCTCTACAATGTACATCAATAATAACCTGATGACGAAAAGCGTGCATATATATATATATATATAGGAAGATCATTTTAACGCTGATTGCCAGAAAAGTTACGAAATGTAAGCACACGGCGACCTCCTTAGCCGCAGAGTACGTCAGATTATGGAAGCATTTAACTTCAACTTTGACGCACAATCGGCGGCTCCAGTGGAAGAGTCATTTATGACTTGCTCAGTGTTTAGCAATATCTATTCGGAGATATTGTTCGATAAATGCTACATATCCAAATGATCCAGCTTGAAGTCTTAATTAGATGCTTGACATGGCTGTACCTGCAGTGTTTGCATATCTAGGTTTTACTTGGCGTTTGTGGGGTCCTTTCGATTCGGTCTTGATTCGAATGCCAGCATGATGTTATATGTTTCATAGTCTCATAACACATCTATCGAATTTCTTCTAGAAAGCTAGCGTTATGGACTTCCGAAAAGAATGAAGTGTTATCTATATATAGGCACAAACATAGTGGAAAGCGTAGCGATAAGGTGCAGAGTGCGATAAAGCATTGAAAATGTCACTCGAACGATGAACACTTGACGACAAACGACATCTTATTAGTGTCCCTAGAATTTCGTGGTTTAACATATTGCTTTCAGCGGAAGCTGTGGCCGAAAAAGGTAATGCACCGTGTTTTGTGTTAGCAAAAACTTGTTGCTGTTGTCTGACAAAGCGATTGATTTGGATCTCTGCCCTTAACAGCAAACAATATGGCCAAAAGTCGTTAAAAAAAAATCATCAAAACCTTTAGCGACTTGGAAAAAATTAAGAGAATTTAGGTAGGAAATATTAATGCGGCCGCCATATAGCCCAGGTCTCACATCATCTGATCCGGTTTTTGCACATGTCCCCTAATGATGCCCATTTCGTTTCGATAGAGGAATAAAAAAACCGCATCTCGCAGTTGCTTGCCCATTACTTAATATGTTTGTTTTTCAACACCATTTTAATAACTGTAATAATATCAGTAATAACAGCAGGAATATGTGAGGAAGCTAGAAGCCTTATGGTAACACAATGCCAAGGCTTCTAGAAGAATCAAATCTTTAGTTCCAGTAACAACAAACGCTTGAAATAATAAAATACTTGGATAAGAGAACTATCATTAGGGCTAGGCGGGGTGAAAATGTACGAGCTTTATTTATCTGTGCACATACAAGGTAAGATGTATTGATAATTTGGCGCTTTTAATTTTTCTAAATATAACGCATTTAAAAATAGAACACTGACACAAGATTATTAGATTAAAAAGAAAGTTTTGTTAAAAAAAAAATACTTCATCGGTTACTTCTGATATACCAGTCGGAAGACGATCTTTCTCTTCCATTAGAATACCGCAACGGTGTCATCCTATGTGTGCAATTTCGGTATATTCGACACTATACGATTCGTCGAGGCCAAGATGGTATCGAAATAATTCGGCTCTTTCGCCGAAATGATGCTAATGCTAAAGGAACTACTCAAAGATCGTTAGACAAATTTGGGCATGGTACCCGGAACTTAGATAATGAGCCCACTCATTTAAATGACGACCATTTAGAAACATCTTTGAAGGAAGGTCGACAAACAAGCTGATAATCGGCCCAAAAGATGAGCTGCAGTTACAGGATAAAAGCTTCAAGCTTGGGTACCTCATGAATTTTGCAAACCCAATAAGGAATTACCATTTAACATTGTATCTCGACATCTCATCCAGTATCGAACGTAATGAGGTCACAGTGTTCGATCTCTGGACAGCATTGTCAGTACTAATAGGAAGTAGTGTCTGTATGTGTCGACACGAGCCACAAACCAAAATCGGTGGCTCCAGAATAGAGCAAAGAAAACCAGAGCTGAACCAGGTCTTAAAAGCTGTGCTTTGTATCTGGTGGGACTGCAAGGCCTTGATTCAATTGCTTCCTGTAAATCAGACAATTGGTCGGCATCTTTATTTGACCCTGTTACATTAAATCAAGCAGGGTATTCAAATGAAAAAGCTTAATAGATGAAATCAGGTTATTCTTTTTTATAGAAACGCGGGGCCGTACATGGGGAACATCGTCACAGTTATCTTTTGAATGGGGGGCTTTGTTACGCCCTCCATATTTTTAGGATTTTCAGTCGATGGATTTTCACCTTTTCAGTTTACTGGACATTACCTCCCTTACCGTCGAGAGGGGTCGAAAATTCGGAACGAAACTGAACAGCTTCTTCCAAACGAAAGTCGCTTATTCTACCGAGAGAGCAGACATTATTAATTGGTTAAAAAATGAAGAAAATCGTGAGCAGTGACCAGATATGGATAACATAGTAGCTCTTAATCACCAGAATTAAACATTTGCTAGTAAGTAAAAAAGCGTAGCAACACTCTTTCCAGCTTAGTATAGTCGATAACATTTATCTTCAATTTCTTATATGTATAGGTTTCTGAATGTGTCATAGTTCGGTCTGTTCTGTTTTATTTACCCATCTGCTATTAAAACCCTGCGTGTGTTTGTTTGTTGTAGCCAAAGTACCATATGGCGGTTACCTATAAGATGGAGCCAATTAGATAAAATAATTTTTCCAGGGAACAGTTTGTTTACACACCACAGAGCGTAGCGTTAATTCAGACGCATTAATCGATTTTTGCCACTTGGGCCCCTCTCTGGCGTTTTTTTTGTAAAATTTCCTTATATGCATACATATCTGTGAGCAAGTCAGCAAACATGAGATAGCAGAAAAAACAGACACTCACCTTAAAGAGCTACAAGAGAAACAGAGGACGTTAAGGGTAATCGATTACCCGATAAATCGAATACCTATGAGGAACTAACCGACGCCGTCAAGAACGAGCATGAATTTGCAGCCGTTGACAAAGATTTCGCCCAATGATCTTCATTCAAAAGCAGATTAGAAAAATGGCAGAACTTTGACACGATGCTATGTTGTACGTTTGGAGTTATGGGTATTCTTTTCCTGGGACTGCCTACTCCGAGTTCCCAGCAAAATTATATATTTACAGAGACAAATATATTATATAAATGACTAAATATAGGCTAAACCGAACTGATAAATCCCGCAATGTTATGACAAACAACGCGAGAAGCGTGTGCACGCTCAGATCGCTTGAGGCCACTTGTTCCTGTGGCGCGTAACAATTCGGTCACTTGAAGAATAATGCCCTAGCTATTTGTGTATAGACGTATCTTCTGAAATATTTTATAAGTTACTTTTTGCATAAATAATACATAAGCCGAAGCTTGTAAACATTGAGAGTAAAACCTACTGCGTGTATTTAAGTGCATTGCTTTAGGAAAATGAAAGGTTGTTTTTGATTAATTAACATTGACATCTGCTAATTTTCATTGTACGAACAAATGGTCGTGGAAAACGCAATAATTGCCTCAGCATATCTTAAGAGTAGACCCAATTGAACTAATTTTACAGAGAAAATTAGACGCGAAGGCCTTAAAGACGTGAAGACGTTAAAGGCTTCTCATGAATAGACCCTATGGAAAAAAATATACTGATGTTACTACAAGAGTTCTGTGTTAATAATATCCATTCACAAGGGAAAGACTCCATTGTCCTTGACAAATTCCTGGCCTGGAATGCTTCACAGCTTCGAATAATCGGTCTTGTAGCTATGCAATCTTCATATGTGTCTCTTAAGCATGTTCAGATTCAAGTACGGGACTCACACAAAATTGCTGCAGCAGCCCTGCTGCCACCTTCTCCGTCAATTATAACATCGTTCCACAAAAGGGGAAATAATTGAGGTGCGGATTATTTGTTCTTTACTTACGCAAACATGTTATTTTTGAGGACAAATGTGTCCATAGGCTTAAGTAAACAACGTCTAGTCCTTTTAATCCAAAATTTAACTAAGAGACCGTTGTGGCATTATAGACGACTAGTGTCCATCCTGTATTACAATCGAAGAAATATTAATCAGTAGTGATTTTTTTTAACAGGGGCTTTAGATAATGAGGACGGCGGTTTTACGAAGAGGATGAATGAAGGGGATTAATGAAGAGGATTGAATGAGGAAGAAGAGAACCAAATGTTATGAGCCTGACGCTCAATTCCGCCTTTAAACGCTCCTTCAAGCCACCGCTCTTCAGCACTAAACGAGGCTTGAGCCAAGACAACCTTAAATGTTGTTAATGCAACTCGATAATCATAACCGTTCTACCACTACGGGAAAAAGACAAGTCTACCACCACACAGCTGGCCGGTACAGTATAGGGTTGGGTTATTTAAATAAAGAAAAAGAGCTCTTAGTTGCATTTAGTTCCGTCTTTGTTGAAAATCTGGCAGAGAGAAGCTCACATGTTTCTAGAAAGAAAGAACGAAAGATTCACCTACGAGCCTAGTCTTCTGTGAACCCTAACAACAGTCCCTGTAGGGGGACGTTTAGCTTTTCAATTTTTTTTAAAAGTGAACTTCGTGTATATATTTTAGGTATTAATGGCATAACATCATACGTTATAATTATGAATTTCGCGTAGTTAATTTTTAAACTTTACAAAATTTAATGCTTTTCTGAACGATGAAAACGAAGGCTATACATTCGTTACTAAACAAGCGCTACTAGGACTCACGTTATATCTTCTGGATACATTTAGCATTCACCCACTCGTATGCATTGCGAGCAGTATCCGGCACGTTGGGCCCGTAGTCGCATCGAACATGGATTGCAAGAGTGATACCGACGCCGTCCAGGCTGTGACAAAGATCTGCTTTTCAATGGAAGTACTATAGCGCTGTTTAATTCCGAAACAATCAGAGTTTTAGATAAACGTTTACAAAACGCTACTTGCTTTTGGCTGTTACGTTTCATACATCAAAAGTTCATACAAAGCCTATTTCATATTTGAAATTAACATGCAAATGCTGACTACGATACGATTTTGCAGATCGATCCCGCCATAGAACATCGTACTGTTGCGATGGGACGGTCGTATGGATTGCAAAAACGAAGCAAATTAACCATTTTTTTAGGCTGCCAGAGTGTGTCGAGTGAAAAAAACGTTGCAACGGCACGTTTTTTCAATTACGCCGTTTTCGCCTGTTCATATGTTTCACACGTGAGCGGCTCGAATGTACTATAACACTATGGTTTCAGGTAGACGGAATGTCTAAGAATATGCATTGACGTGTACAATCTGTGTATTTGATTGGAAGAGCTAGGCGATACTACACTTGTACACGAAATGTTTTATTATATAATAACGGTACATATTGACTTAACCTGAAGTCAATAGGCTAAATATATCAGATATGATGTCACGGTTGCGACTTGCTAGTTAGACTGAAGTTTGTTATTGTTGAACGATAATCCCTAATGTATATAACGTCTTCCTTGCCGCTGGCTGTAACTAAAACTACCACACATAGGATTAATACAGCTTCCTGACGTAAATTTGGTGTGACCATACATGCTGGAACAGGATAGATTTCAATATTGCCGCCAAAACTTATCGTCTATGGTCTGGCCTTGAGTTGAATCAATTTCGATACCACACACCAAATAGGGACGTTGACTGTCTGGACGTTTACAACCAACAGCTTCGAGGTAGCCTCAATCTATACATAGCGAAAAAAATTGCCGAATGGTGAAAGAAAATGCTTTTGTCCGCAACACTGACGGAAGCATACTGTCTCTATTAGATTATACTACAAATAATTGCTCCTAACATGATGAAGAATGGGGCATAACAACCCTAGCTACGCTACAAGCATCCTTTTCGTATAATGCGAACTCATTTTCACAAGCTGATATCACAGATGACTGCTGCATGGACTGACGCTGCGCCCATACACAGTGATGTATATAGTGCAGCTTTGCGATTTCCTATATATGGTTCGCCAGTTTGCTTCCGATCGTTGAAAGTGAGTAGAGTGACCTTGTTTCAAAGGTTTTCAGTTTTGCCGTTTGCAGTTCGTGGTTCGGTAGTCCTTTAATCTAATTTGAAATATAAATCTAATCAATACAAGTTGTCGGTAACGGCCCCCCTGTTAGTCTCTTCCCAATCAGCTTAGGTAGCTCTCAAGCAACCGCCATACACTCCACTAGTTTGTACTTGCTAGCGACACACGAACGTGGCCAATTTGAGACGTACCCATCAACAAAACCTTCTGTAGATTCATGCCGTATTCTAATGGCACTATACGCTAACGAAGAATCTTCTACAGATTTGCGGATGATGATTTGCTGCAGAAGACTGACAATTATAACGTAATAAGGCAACGATCCTGGTTCCCTACGTTGGCTTTATCTATAATAGCAGTTACCAATAGTAATTTTATCGAGTGCGCATATTTGCACCCTGTCGAGTGTCCCTGTGGAATAAATAACCTGGCGAAGCATCGGTCTTCAACTCTCCTTTGAATTCCTTCTGTTGGCTAGGGGATATAGTATTGTTATTCAAATTGTCCGCTATCATTTACTGCACTTACTAACAAGTTAATCCTCTGAAATGCTACGATGCTGCTACATATCATTGTAAAAATATATGACAGATAGTATAGCGGACGCTGATCATGTCAAAATTTACGGCAAAAAATAAAAACGCCGCCCTAAACGCACTTGTACGCCCCCGTATGCTGGTCGTTTATACAGACGAGATTGCATAAAAAGGAGTGTTATGCTTTTGTTAGATACAGACATTGCATTGTGCTATACGTTCGAGGAACCTGATAGATGATAAATCCTATCTCGAATTTTTGGGCTTTCTCGTAAAATCTACAAGCTGATTTTTCTACCCAGTAGGGTCGCGTCATGCTTGCTACTTCTCGTAACTACAATCGCGTGTAAAAATATTTTATTGCTTGCATTTGGTACCGAAAAAATTGAATGCTGAGCTTTGGGTTCGGAAGTTGTCTGTGGAATCGGTTCGGAAGCAGTATCGGCAAGACCTGCTAGTTTAACTTCGAATGAAAGCGTTCCAGTTTTACCCCATCTACTAGTGTTAATTTTCGGCCTTGAAGTGACATCAACGCTGACCGGATAAACAATTTTAAGGCCGTCTGGCTAAAAACAAGTCAATACAGTGTAGTTATTAGTGTATTAACGTTGCAGAATGATAGCGTTGAATTCTGTCAACAATCACCAGGGTTTAAAGGCATTAACCACTTACTATACACGCAGATAAAAAGCTTCAAAAAACTATAAGGCTATTTCACAAAAATGTCTGATGATGTAATAAAGTCGGTTTGGGTTTAATTGAATTTGCACAGGTTTTCCTGTTGGGTACTTTCAAAAAACGAAGTTTATTGTACAGCGTACAATGACGAATCGCCTCATCGTTGGATAGAAAAGCTATATTATTTAGAATCAATTGATTATCAAAGAAGCTGAGTTGTTGTTTTCATAAGCATAAGTGCTATGAACAGCGAGTGACCATAACAGCCCGATCTGTGTCATACCAAACGTTGGGCTTATTTATTAACTTTCACACGCAATCCGTTGACCCTTTTTTTTTTTTAATTTAAACCAACAATAAGCGAACGCACACCTACTCCACATCTTGAGTCTTCTGTTTAATTTCTTCTAGTTCTCCTAAAACTAACCTGTTTTTTTTATCCCATTTTTTATGTTAGTTTTATGTTATTCCATTACGCCGTTGAAACAATTCGATTCGTTTTCCTAGTACTTTCCTTACCTTGCCTTTATCGCTCCTATATCAGAAACTTGTTAAAATATTAATATCACTTACCAGCTTCGGTTAGCAAGCGACCTATTACAGATGAATGCCCTCACACTAAAATTTGTTCGATTTAAAAAACAAAATTTCACTATCGTGGCTTAGTAATCTTACCATTTGTACTGTACGCTCCGTGACGGTTGTAACGTGTCCCTGCTTGACGTCTTCCTTACAGTTGTATTAGCTTCTACAGGAAAATTCTATTATTTTGTACCGTAGAGGACAATTTTTTTAAATATGGGTTTAGCCCCCCCCCCCCCCCTGGATTCAAACTTATTCTCGTTTTAGATAGTCGACCCCAGTTGTGTGAAAATACAACAGAATGCGGAATTCAAGTACTGAATTTTAAGTTAAGAACAAGAGCGATATAGGGATGCAAATGCAAACTCTATTTGATTGAAGAACGGATGCGTTTTGTTCTATCTTTTGACTAAGAATTAAGTGAAGGAGTAGAACCATCTTAAAGGACACATTGACCTTGTGGGTTATTCAGGGCGTGTGATACACAGTTAGATACATGAGATACGCTGGCCATCATTTTACTTCAGTTTAGCTTTGTTTTATCTTACATTGCGCCGACGCGGTAACTAGAGTATTTTTTCTGGGTTTTTGTCAAATGCGCCGTCAGACAAATTTGCACAAACTCTATAGAGGAGCCTTAAAAGCACATCGATTACAGAAAGTACCCTTTTGCGTTTCTTGTGCATTGAATCGCGTCTCAGAGGCGTCAACTCAAAATAAGAGTAGAAGAGTTGCGCTAAGGTAAGAGTAAAGAAAGGATTTTTGCGTTACAGGATGGCCGATATGTCAAAAAAAACTTAGCCAACTACTACAGTTTAGCTCAATATGATAGAACCTGCTTAAATACTTATGTATAGAAGATGAATTTAAATAAACTAGATAAAAAAAAGTGGTGTAAATAAAGCATTTATGTTTGTACAACGAGGGTTATATTTTGACGACCAGCTAAGTATATGCCTGTCCAACAATTATCACGTATGCCCACCACCATGGTAGCATAAGCTGGTCTTTATTGGTAAAAACGGAAGCGCTACTAGAGATAAGAACATGTCAAAATTACATAAAGACTAGGGCAAAAATATTTCATTCTAAGAGTTATTTTGCACGAAAGTAAATCTATAAGTTCTCTAAAGAAAACAAAACGCCTCAAACAAGTTCTTAATACCAAAATGGTGCATGTGCCTTAAACAGTTTTTATGGATCTGCCTACAACTTTATTCGTCTAAGCTGAATACATCTAACAACTGATCACAATGATCATATTTAACTATTTCGGACTAAAAATTCGTCATCGTAGCTGATTCAAAAGTTCTTTTAAAAGAACTTTGTCTTATACGCGTATTTCTGAAATGAGTTTTGACTTGCTCTAGTCGCTTAGTAATAGATTAGCCCCTTAGGTAACTACGTAATGTATGCCCTTTTCGGCTACACAGTGTTTGTGTATATGTTTAAACTGGCTTCTATAAACTCAAACGCTTTTGTTCATTTTCACTAACTTTCATGCTTGTCAAGGAACTTTACTGTTTCAAGACACTGGAATAGGTGCGTCTAACTGTCTATATATACATATATAATTGTTTCTTTTTTTTCTTGTGCTTGAAATAGACAATAGCCAGACAATGCATTGACATCTCCTTTATTATTGTTTATGATTATTGCGATGTAATTACTAAAGACCGCTGATGAATTGTCCTTATGAAATTTGCGAAATGTCTGCAGGTCTTCTTTTTTGCTGCTCAATGCACTCTCGAGGGCCACCATGCCTTCAAGTTTTGCGTTTAAAAAACACAGCCCTGAACACTTGGTAACGTATGGAAATCTTTATGGTGAAGTGGAAACCACAACTGGAAACAATTGGTGCATTTTAAAAGTCCAAGTAAAACATAGAATTTTGTAAAATAGAAGTTCGTGATATAGCATTGCACATTTGTTATTATATTCAATAACATGAGTTCTGAAATTAAAATCAGTTTTAAAGATGACACCTGAATTTATCATTTAGAAGATATGTCGTGCCATTCTGGTGTAAATACATATCGTCTTGTTATATCTTGCCCAGAACGCATCCTCTGCTTTTTTTTTAGCTCAGTGGAAATCTTCAGATGGTCGACGTATATTTTCTATTTGTTTTAGAAGCTTGAGACCTTAACAAAATATGGTGTCTAAAAAGGGTTCAGATAATAGACCTGTACCCTTGTAACAATCAAACATTTTTTCCTTTGTTAAACGCCAATGATTGCGTAATGATATTAGCCTTTAATAGCTGAGTGCAGGTTGACTTTTCTCTAATAAAGCCATCTTAAGTTGGATCGTAAAGTCCAGGCAAGCATAGGTAGGCGGATACGATGATTCATCATTATATCCCCCATAACAAAGCACAATAGACTCTTGAGGAAAGGGAAGAGAGTTCTCAGCAGCCGAGGGTTTCTTAAGCAAGAATTACAAGGTAGCACCCGTTCCTTAAAAGGCTTTAGAAGTTTAATGATTAAAGGTTCGACAGGTACGTTAACCAACCTCTAAAGGTGAATTGCGGGCAGATTGTTAGAGGTAAGGTTCAGTTTTCGGTCCAAACCGTTTTTATCGAGCACGGGCTCAAATGAAAACTCGATGTTATTCAGATCTGTGGGAACTTGGTAAGCAGCGTCAGAGAAAATCCTTTAAAGAACTACCTCTTTCTTAGTAGTATAGGCTAGTTGTCACTTTTACGTGCCAATGAATAGCCAGCATCTAGAGCGGCAATTCCACTGCATATCTTGGTTTGCATATTGGAAAGAGCTTTAGATTTCTTTTGGAGCTTAAACTCGATGAGGCGTCACCAGCGGATTATCGCTCGTTACGGTTGTTCGAAAAGTTTTACGTAGGAAGTGTCTGCAAAGGGTAAATATCCTAATAGAGCGGTTGACACAGGCACTCAACGGTAACGTGTGCGACGATCGTTCTTTTGCGTAAAAGGCAATCAAAGATCGATATCGTTTCGATATCGATCCTCTACCCTTGTTGCTGATCAAAAGAGAAGAATTTGTGCAAACTAAAGTCTTAGCTAAACGGCCTATGTTGTGACAGCTAGGTCGTGAAGGTCACTTGAGGTCAGGGTTAGGCCTCGCGAATTGGCGCTTAGTTGTGCCAGAAAATATGTCGATAGCAATCTATTCAATTATTATGTTAATGTCATTGATTTCACAAGAAGTAATATGATTAAGCATTAAGGTGTATTACGGTCTGTCATCAGCCCAAACCTCACTGACGAGAAATCCTATTATGTAAAAATTTTAAAACAGCGAAAATCATTATTAGACACCACAGATCGCTGCTTTTCTTCATGTTAGAAGAAATACGTTTGTATGACTTGATGTCTACTTTTTGAGATTCTATAACCATGACTCGTACGGGGTTATAAGTAGCAAACTGGCTACACGTAGTGCTCGAGACTAAAACCACCGTCACTTTGTATCTACGGTCCTTAAAAGCCATTATAGGTGTGTTTTTTTCTGATCGATGATCTTTGTATAATAAATTTTTAAACCATCTACAGTAAGTGACTAATACCTTCTGTATCAAAATTTGAATTTCGCGCCTTATCCCTAAACTGATTGCCTGGATATGCTAACGTTGAAGTTCAATGATAAAAACGACTCTCTAGAGAGTAATTGACAATATGTATCACAAAGTGTCCGACGTTGAAGTATGTTAGGAAGACGCTAGTTTAGCGACAAATAAATTAGTCGTGGCGTTACGAGCAATGGCAATGGTGCCTTGAGTGAAGTCGATAGTGTTGGCTTGCATGGATACATTTCCAATACGCAGAGTGCGAGGACGGTCTTTTGGCATTTATCGCCTAGAGAGGTTTGTTTGTCGTTTATATTGCTTATTCTCACTTTCATAATAGACATCCTTAGTGCTTTACGACCAGCCCTAGCGGGATGTCTACATCTAGAAGCGACAACCTGTTCATGACGCCCACCTCGTGTGTCACAGGCACTCGAAAGTTTACAAACTTTATTTGTAAAGGCAGACACTTGCTCTTCAATATTTTTCAAATATTTTTTGAGTGCGCTCCGCTACTTAGAGCATTGGCTGTATCAACGAAGAGTCAATCGGATCACCTATACTGCCACTCTCTCACTTTCCGTGTCTGAGTCAGACGACATTTGCTAGTTTTACAGCTTAGGCTGAGATAGGTGCGTCATTCATTATATGCCAACTCTAAAGGGTTGTGAGCGAAATCTCTGATTGCTAGTCACGTGCAGCACGTAATGCCTAGATCCATCGTGCCCTGCACAGATCTTTAACGCACGTGCATGTTTTTAGTGGGATGTTAGCTGTGGATGAGTGTGCATTTCAAACTGTCTTTCGGCTAGGCTCACGATGATCATCAATCAAGCTACAGGGACGAAGCAGTTGCTTACAGAAACACTGAAAAATTTAGTGATTTTCAGCAGGGGATCAGATTTTCTTTTAGACCGCATAACAAACGATCTCGATTAAGCTAACTATTGGGCGCCGTTTTCTACAGATATACTGCTTTTGTAGTGAATGGAATGTTTCTTAAAGCGACTAATTGCTATAACTTTGCCATATTGGTTCAGACTGCTGTATGAAGTTATCAACAGTTTGCAAAAAAAAAAAAAAAAAAAAACAGCTGTAGTCAAACAGTACAGAAACTAACAAGCCACCGCATTACTAAAGTATAAAAGTTCTTAGATTCCTGTCCTAAACTAGTTTTCATCAACATATCCCATAAGGTATAGGACGTACCCCATTTCTCACCTTTGCGTATAGGAATCATTTAAAAATATACTAATACTGAAATTATATTCTTTAGACCAATCGGCAGATATTGAGATCGCTAAACAGGGTAATTGGTTACTTAAAGCACCACTCACATATAAAGGTGTTTTCGAATCAATATGACTTATGTTGTAAGATTCAAGATAAACGCTTTAGGCTTAACGGAACGACCGACCCAAGTACCCATGAGTAGCCATTGTACCACAATGCATGTAGCATTTGGTAGCAAATACATACATACATACATACGTATAGACAGTGAGTCAGTCTCCTAAAAATAGCTTAAAAATGTACAAAAGTTAGATTAGTTCAACTCAGTACCGTAGCAATTTTTACGCAATTCAATCGGTCTCTCATCTACCCACTTAGTGACAAGTATAAGTGGGACCCATATCCATCTAAACGTGTTTCTAAAGTGGATCCTTACCTTAAGGTCTCCATTTCTTTGCTACAAATGAATTGTACCCAACAAACTTTAGCTATTTCAAATTAATAATGGACTAAATTTGTTAAACGAGAGGGGGCGCAAAAATGCAAAATTATTCAACTTACTGTCGACTAACTCGTACCAGTGTTTCCGAGTGCTCCGCAAAATGTGAAATATGTTTTGCTAACAACTTTTTACCCTTTCTATGCGTCAAATTAGCTTACCAAAATTAGCAACTTCTCCATGAGGAATAATTTTACATCATGTACAATTCATAAAAGTTAGTCCTTGGGTTTGCTTGAGCCACTTGTAGACAATATATAGCGTGTACTGTTGGGACGTAAGAGTTTTACAATGCACCTGAACTTGTTTCGTCCCGTCTGTCTCTCAGCAATAGCTTTTTTGAGGTAGGGGCAAGCGTTTTTCTGTGGTGAGCTGTACGTGACCAACTGGACCTAACTCTCCTTAAAGGCGGAGGTTCGACCTGGGACGACATCCGACTTTCATAAGTCTTCCCTAGCTGTCCAAAAGACGACAATAAGCGTAACCTACAGAAGCTGCCATCTGCAACCTTTCTGTTCATCGTGCATGTATCTGCAAATGGGACTGTGTGCAGATAGCCTTAATTTACTAACAGTATAGTTGTATGCACGAGCACATTATTCGAAATATTAAATGGGGATAACTAGCAGCGGCTAGGGGGACCAGTCGACTTGCACGAACACGTTATGTAACGATGGCCACGTTATGGTTTTAAATATATCACGCGAATGCTCGTCCTACTCGGTCACTGCATGTAGCTGTAGAATAGAGATTACGATAGATTTGCGGTTACGTTCGAGGTCGACCAAATACACATCTAGTACTTATAGCGAGCTACTAACATAACCCAAAGCCATCAAAGTTAGTATTGCAATCTCGCGCATAGAACATAGATTTATATGATAGTATAAGGAATCACTAATTAACTGACATAAATAGAAAAACGGACCCACATTTATTCTCAATGGGTCGAAACGTATCTTATTTTTATTAAGGATTTTATTGAGTTTGGCCGGTTGTATAAACATTTTGACTGTTGTTTGCAATGATCATTGACGCAAATGTTATTATAATCCCAAGAAGAAGTTCAAAAGTTATTAGTCGGCATACCCAAGTATTAGGTAAGAAGCTTCCTAAACCATGCTCCGTTGACTGTTTACCGATGCTACATCGGTTAGAGATGATTTCGTGAAAGTTTAGCTCAGAATAGAATTCTACTTATCTGTAGGTGTGCCATAAGCTGTAAAGCTTACTCGCTACCTAGTTCGCATCTACCGACAAACAAACCTAAAAAAAATAAGGTCCAATCCCTATATAAAGTATACTCTTAGTTAATAAACGCTTTAGAAAATATTTAAATAGGGTTTATTTCATGTAACGAATAATTTAAGCCTCGAAAAAACCCACATTTTTATCGTACGTTTTAACGGGCGCTAATAAGGTCTATTCTTCTGTCAAATTCCAAAAATCTGCTTAATCGTGATTTTTCTGTTTGTAGAAGTATCTTTTGACTAGTACAAGTGTTCCTGCCTCGAAACTCGAACATTTATTGGGTTGATTTTGTGGGTATCGGCTAGTTTTTGGGCAATATGTAGTGAACTGAATGAGCACTTTTGTTGATACCTGTACGACACTGCTATGTCACTATCGTTAACCCATCAGTTACATCAGAACGCCGTCAGTTACGACACCTTCCTGTGACGTAACTGACGGCGTTCTCACTGATCAGACCATTCTAGTAATGAACGGATGGCGTTTACCTGTCGCTTTGAACATCGCAGGTGTCTTCTAGTGCAGGCAGGTTGTTTTGCATTAGATAATGCACAACAAACACTGTATATGTCTCAATTAAGAGCAATGGTCTTTGAAGACGAGCTTAAAGAGGAGACCCCTATATTCAACAATTATCTCGTCACAGCCAGTCATATTTAGATATAGCCTATATTGACAAGGAAAAAAAAAGGGAAACGATCGACAAATAAACTGAGCAATGTATGTGGCAAAAAAAGACGGCATAAATTACGAGTTGTAACTGAAATGTAGCAGAATTACATTTACACCCATTTGCAGAAGATCACTTTTTTTTTTAACTGGTTGATAAACGTAGCTCGACTGAGCTGGCAACGATTTGGCGGTCTACGAATGGATACACGCTCCGTATGCTATATTTTACGCTGAAGCAGCGCTAAGAACGCATCATATTGTTATTCTCCTATTGGAATGTGATAGAGTGCTACTGTAGCATTGACCTTTCTGCTTTAAACGAATCGAACACATATCACGTCGTGATTGATCTGGAATACTACGTGGCGTTTAAAACTACATTTATAGTATCCACAACTTAGTAACTCAGGTTTGAAGTTTTTCTTGCATAAATCCGCAGCTAGATTTTGTGCAAAACGGGAATCCTGTCAGTCTTTAGTGGGCTGAAGCTTCTGTCCGAAGTACATTTTCCTAAGAGTCAAACTTCATACGATGCCACTCGCCAAACTTGTATGCAGGGCTGGCACTATTAGAGGTTCATCATAATGGTGCCCTTGTACGCCTATGGCAGAGTGTTAATCAACTACGTCACGCCTGGCCAACGGATTCGGTAAGAATAATTGTTGCTTCTAACCTAAAGTTATATCAGCGATAGCACTACCGCTTCTTGAGATAGCGATGTGATAAAACCGTGTTCGATACGATTACAAATCATCGCGCACGTTAGCGTAGGTTCTCTTTTTCGATCGAAGGCTTTGTTCGCTTTCATAAGGGATGCCCTGAGGGATACCGAACGGGAACAAGAGCATACTCGCGACAATATATTGATGTCGTTCTATGAGGCCCATCCGGGTGAACGTGCTGTAACGTAACGAGTCAAAGCGGCAGGAATATTACAATGATTAATTAATGAGCCGTGCGTTTTGAAGAAAGATAATCTATCAAATGGTCCCGCGTAGCAGGATCGACGAATACAGCGCCTCGCTGATATCATCGTGCTGCGAAAATGGAAATGTAGGAGCCAAATATAAGAGGCCATGCTTGAGCAGAACAACTGGCTGTACATGTAGTTTTAGCTGGAGCGGAACAACGAGATTTTCAATGCTTGAATTTTCCTTGCTAGCTAAACCGTACCAAAAACGCATGACTCGATCTTACCGGCAGGTTTTCACGGCTGGCCGACGAAGTATAAGGGAGAAGAAGAGTTCAAGTTCGAAGGGCTTGGTTAAAAAAGCAAGCATTATTATAGCCGTGTTCAAAAACGTAAGATTATTCGAAAACAACGAGTTACTCGGTACGCGTCGTGTCGTTCTTTTCGCATAGTTGTACAATGCAGTCGATGAGCTATGTTTTTGCATCACAGCATAGCCAGAATCGAATAACAGGCAATGTTCTCTTTAAATAAGTTTTTTGCAAGCCAATAAAATTTATTCAAACTGTATAAGGCGTATAACTTATAAAATTATTTGTAGACCTAGAACATTTCCCAAGCAATTGCCGACAATATCGTATGTAGCCTGAATCCTTCAAATTTAACGTTAACATCATGGCTTAGTCAAAAAGACATTTTCTATTTGTACTTGTATGGTGTTTTAGCATCGATAAGATGATAACCATAACTTTTTCCCGTGAAGCTTGTGACAGCTGTGAACTGACTATTACTTGAGTTAGAAGGATTGCCCTTAACCCTTCAAGAGATATTACCCGAGATATATTGAAGTCATTTTAAAAAATTTCTTGGCGAAGCGACAGGCTAAATAAGATATTACTACAGAAATAATAAACTTTATTACCATTGACATCATTTCGCTTAGAGCGTTGTTGAGGTGTGCGTTAATCTTATGGACTACTTTGAGCACAACACGACTTAGTTGCCATCAGACGATGCCGCAAGCTTCGCCTGACACCCGTTTTACCCTGAAGTAACAGAAGTCGGAATTTTTCTTTAAAATCCAATGCGGCTGCACTTAATTTGCGAAACTTAGAGAATAGGAAGCGATTTTCGATTTCAACTTTCCTTGACAAATTAGTTATCAGTTAGCAAAAAGGAATCAGTTCTCCAAATGATCATCACCCTTTATAGGAGAAAGGAACTCTCTCTCGCTGAAAAGTATTCTCTTTATTTTGACGACCTCATCACAGGCTCTTAAAAAATAAATTTTTAGCAAATCTCAAAGAATCAAGAATAAGCGACTAATCTACGGAAGCGATCTGGGGCAAAAAAGCCAGATAGACACAGACCTTATATGGTGTACTAAACTAATTCACGAATTTTGTTCCGTACCTGCTTTGATATATAAGTCTAGAGTGTGAGGGTTTACAGTATCTCAGGCTCAAAGCAAGGTTTGCTAAGTATGGCCGATCACAAACAGCTTCCACATATACCTTTTGCATATTTGCACTCGTAGTCTTCGTGACGTGAGGTCGAGCACTGTGCTATAGCGTGTGCTTTATCTGCGTCTGCTAATTTTATTATCATTCCAAATTATTGACAGTAATTTAGCTCTAATTGATAAAATCAAGGCTCACGAAGTTGTAGCGGATGCCCCCAATACTAGGTCATCAAACGGACGCCATCGACTATTGAGGCTATCTATTTGCTTCGTACCGCCCGCTCGGTAGTATCCTCCTTCCGACCTGGTACGAAGCTAAGTGTCTCCATCTTTGACCTCTATTTAAATCACACGATATCTATTTTTACATTATTTTATTTGAGCGACTCAGGCAGTAAGGCGTTTTATATACATAAGAGGTGACTACAGCTCCCATACGCGTAGCTTGAGATGAGTCGGCTTCCGCAACAGGTGTTAACATTTCGTTATTCAGTTTCATATGGGGTCTTCCCTGAAACTCATTCCCAAGCTCAAAATGTCGTCCCTGGAAATTTTAATACGGACTGCTCATTGTGTTCCAGTAGTAGATCTTTTACTGAATAAATAAAATAAATAAAAATATACACGACCACCCGTCTTTACCGCTGTGGTTTCAACATGGAACTTATATAATATATATTATATATATATATATATAATAATATATAATATATAATATATATTATATTTATAAATATAAATGGCTCGAATCTTTAATCTCTATGACTCAGTGTAACTCGCGTATGAAAAGCTCGAGTGACGATAACCGAGTATACGATCTCAGATTCTAATGACAAGTACAAAAGTATCCTGGAAAAAATGTTGTAGTGTCATAAGGTAGCGCTGTTTGCAAGGTAATGTGGGATTAATGTTTCTTCCGGCTTATGTTAAAGATTATATATTTATATACAGCAAAATACAAGGAAATTTGCACAGCAAGCCCTGTACATCACAAAAGCATGAAAGGCTAGTTCAATTATTATTACATATTTACATACTGGTATGTCACAACGCGAACCCCACAAAATCCCCAAGTGCCTGGTCGGAAAATGATATTTAGTGGCGAATAAAGCGTCAACGTTACTTTATAGAACAAGGCATCCTCGATACAACTTTTGCCGGCTTACAATCTAGCAAGACAATAGTATCAAGGCCCGGTTACTTATCGGGACTGGCCTAAAAGTTTCGAAAGAGCGTTTGTTGGCATTTACTTTAAAGCATAAATGAAACTTAACTGTTTCAAAACTATGTCGGAATACAACAAAGAAGGATCATATATGCAAACACTAAAAAAACTTCGTAGTACAACGCTTAACTTTATATCTTAACTGTAAAAAAGCATTACCCGAAGAACATCGTTAATTTCGCAAAAGACGATCAACTATCTTAACATGGTCAATATCTTTCAGAAAGGTCGAAAAAACCTTCACAAAAAAAAGCTTATTTGTTTACAGTGAGTTTGTTGACGTCTGGGCTAACTTGAGCTCAGCGTGACAGATGCGAGCGCTGGTGTACCTAACAGTTCTGGCAAGCATTCCGAATATTCGGAGCGCACGCCACCGCTAACTTTTGTTTACAAATAGTTTGTAGTCCGTCACCATGGACAGACAGTAAAATAAACTGACGACCCCAACTCCAGTTTTTTTTTTTTTTTTTTTTTTTTTTTTTTACAAATCACAACATGTCAAGAAACACCTCTAAATGCACGCTTTTATAGTCACAACTTTTTTTCCATATTAAAATGGTGCCTATGCTTGAGAAAGGCTCAAATAAATGTTGATAGTAATTATAAGAGCGCCTGTTATTAGTGTATGAATTTTGATCTGTTATAAATGGCATCAATCCACCATATTGAGATAGCAGTACAAAGGGTCGTGTTCAATGTGATGTCACTCGGGTGACCGCTTCGGAATTATTCGTAATTTTAAAACAAAACATATCTAGCGTAATAGCCAAAAATGTCGTATCAGATACATTATCTAAGCTTCTCAATTCTAGCAGACCTAGTCCTATGGACCTTGCTTTTTAAAAACCCAAACAAATCTGATGATGTTAAATCGCACAATAACATGTGCCTTGTCACAGTTCAGGCGCCTAACGCAAAATTGCGCATCCAACAAACATCTTTCATAATAATTTTTTTTTTATATATAGCTCGACGCTTCTTCATTTGTTCACTGGTTCTGTAAGGTAGAGATATTAATTAATTCAGATGGTTAACACTGAGGTTTTCACGATGGGAGACAAAGTAATGTCGTACGATGAGCTCAACTTTTGCGATAGGTAAGAAATCGAAATGCTCAGATACCCTAACATGTCTTCGGTAACAATCTCTTGAGAGTGGATCTTTCGTGAACGCCTAGGGTACATCAGATACAGATCTAAAGCGACGCGGTACAGGCTGACGGGTATGCTAGCGAGAATCGGGTTTTTCTGCATGACGTTTTTTTATCAAAGACATACAAGTACTTAAATAGCTTAATAAAAGCGCTCAATTTTATTGGCCGTACTACTATTCATCGGCAAAATGCATATCATTGCGTTCTATAACCTAAAGTGTTGTTAAAGATGTTAAAAAAGTTGTTAAAGGTGTTAAAAAAGATATTATTAGTCAGAACCGTTTTTGATACAGAAAGCACTAGCATTGCCTACTCGTATCTATACACTCCAAAATGTAAATGCTTCAGATTGAATGAGGCGAACGATTGTAAAATACGGAGCTGATCCGCTGAAAATACCGACAATTCGAATTTTTTAATTAGAGCTTCTCGAAACATAATTCCTCAAGAACCTTATTTAAGCATTCGCTAATTTAGCGTCCCACGTGCCCGTGATCACAGTTACGCAAACCTCATCGTAGAAAAAACTGGAGCTGGGTCCTAGAGGTCAATGACCATTTCGCCATCTAGTGCATGAGTACTAAATAAAGGTAATAATTACAAACTTTCCGGGCAAACCTGAAGTCGTTTTGCATACAGTTTCTGCATAAAAAATGTCCACCATGTATGATGCCTGTAAACCGGATGACAATCTGCAGCTCTTCATAGTATCCTTTTGATATTAATAATGCCGACTCTAACCAGGTATCCAGATGTTCGACACGGAGATAGAACTCTGTAGCTGTCTGCAAACTTCGTAATGAATAGAAAAAATTGCCGAACTGGAAAATCGATAGGCCGAGTTTCTGATCCGGCAAAAAGCAGACAATTAAAATTTAAGCCTGGCAAAATTGTTCATCTATCTAGAAGATCATCAGAAACTAAAGTTCTACCAATACTCAAGTTACGCATAAATTAAGAATAGTTTGTGTCTTATGCGAAGCTTTTGATTATTTCTTGCCAAACGCATACTTTCAGCGTTTTCCAACGAGTGTGCAAACAAAAACTATTCGTTCTTCTGATCAATGGCGTTCTAAAGCACAGCCTCGAAGATGGCTTATGTCATTTTTGCACGCATGTAAGGCCCCTAGCGATTTATCACGTTATCACCCCATAAATTGCCTTCCTCATTTTGCATTGTAGTGCACTATTCGTCGCTCGTTTGATTCGGTCCTTTAAACGATTCAATCTCTTTTAGATAAACCGATAGGCTTGCTTAAGGCAACGGACGCAAAGTACCCGAAACAAGGAGAGAACACAATCGTGATTGCTTAGCTTAGCTTGGGTTACAAGGAGGCCCCCAAAGCTTTTCCCATTGTACCTTACAAATGGATAGCAAACGGTCGAAGTGGAAAAATTTCTATCATAAAAGATACAAATGAATGCGAGATTCCCTCCAGCATCCTACCGTGCAGCATCATGACTGTTTTCGGATTATTTCTTTATTAAACATATTTATTAGACAATAGGCTTATGTAATGTTGAGGTAGGCGAAAGGTGTTGTTAAGGTATACCCCAATTAAATTAGCCAATATGCTCAACGTTTTGTGTTTTAAAGATAAAACTAGTACCAGCCATACACGAAGTAGCACTAATAACTCTACCATAATAACGCTCAGCAAGTATGGATTCATCTGATGGCAAAATATCCCTGTTACCGGACGCTATTTCTTTGCATAGATGATGACGGGCCACTCAGAGAAACAAAAGTGTAGCCCATTGATTTAGTAATTAAATTGACAGGTCTGGAACTAACTTTTTCGCTCAGATATCATTAAGTAGAAAAAAAGATATGGCTGGTACCATGACAGGAGGAAAAACTATATTTATTTTTGTTCCTTTTGCGTAAATTATTATATAAATAACTACTTTATACATTTTCTGTCATCACCTCTGACGAACGAATATTCATTGAAGTGAGTTTCGTGTTCTGTCTGATATTCTCGGTATAGCTAGGTTATTGTATTATAATCAAGAATATAATTTTTATATTGTTAGTAAATGAAAACTTGCATAGAACTTCTTAAATAAACAGTCAAAATGATCGGTATATATCGGCTGGTCCTGCATCATATTTACTAAATTAAAGTGAATTTATCTATAATTGGCCCTTAGTTTTCAGTAACGGAAGTTTCCTTCGCCAAAACACAAAAAACGCACCAAAAACATTCAGAAAATAATATACTAGGTCCGCTCTTAGGCTATAGACCTGATAGTTGTCAATGTTCGATTTTGAGATTTTTTTTGTACAGGCGTAATCTATGCGCTAGAGGCAAAAGCATCGGATTAAAACATACTTCCAAGTTCCTTCTAGTACAGAGGGGCTCCGCGGAAAATGATGGTAGGAAGGAAAGAGTGCTCTAAAAATGATTAAAGTAGCTCGAATCGAGATTCAGGCATAAAGCTGTAAGTAAACTAAAGTGATTTAATCTTCCCTTAACAATAAACCTGAGTCGTTATATTATTCGATGAACAAGCCTATCAGCAAACCTGAAAAGCTTCCTTGAATGTCGAAAAGGGCAAGCGGACCTTCCTGAAGTCTGAAGCTTTACTGACGCTCTCTTTAAACTGATTTGTGTGTCCATGGGAAGATCGTTGTTCGTAACCTTGACCCATTCGTCAATACAACCTTTGATATTTTCATGCTCGACGTTGGTTCCTTTTTTTCTTTAGCAATCCTAAGCGTTTACGAGAGCGGAAAAAAGAGTCCGTTAATATTGAACATAGGAATCACGGATATGCTTCCCATGGCAAATAAAGCCAGAGAAAATGCCCAAAGAATAAACAGCAAGGTAGCCTCGAAGTTTCCCGACTGCTTTCACTTCATAAATCATGAACTTTAAAACCATATCCTCTAGAGTGTTATCGTTAGCACTTCTTCGAACGTTATTAGCTTATGATCAGAGCGGCCAGGGCATCCGCTGAAAAATGAGAGTCAATGATTTTTATGTCAGGGATTAGAACAAAAAAATCGATCAATAGAAAGCTGTTATTAGCATGTTATCGAGTCCTTATAACAGCGTGAGCAATAATGTGTTTACCAACTAGGGGATATGGCAGGTATTCTGAGGTTAAGGCCGGGTGTAAACAAACTTTGCGTCATGTTTTAAGCCACAGCAGCTTGAAACAATGTCCAATGAAAATGCCGGTCGCAAGATTAAAGCATTCATATAGTATGCTTTTCATTTAATTGTACTAGCCCGTTCAAGAAACAAGCATTAGCAGAAAGCCTAACAGCTATCGCTAATGACGGCATTACTTCGATTCGATGAATGCTAGCCGAGGTTTCCAAACTTAGTTATGGGACCGGCGTTAGGAAACGGTTGAAAGGCATTAGCGGCCTCCACTTTCGACATTACTAAAATAACCCAAACCTCTTCGGCAGGATCCGACGTCAGTATAAACGTCAATAGCAACCGCTTTATGGGTCGGGAACACAGTTCCGTTATTATTTAGAAGAAATATTAAAAAACCTACGCGGTATCGCGCCTCTTCGTTACCCTAAACAATATTGAAGGCATTACTGGGAAACTTAATCTAAATAGTGTATAGCGGTTCCAAGTTAATTGGCCAGCACTGGATTTGATATTAGTCGTACCCTTCCGGATGAATGGTGTGGTTGCCTAGGCTGTAACCTCCTATGAGATGTCTGTTCCTGAATGACGTCTACTTTTCTGCCCAGAGCTCCTGAATGTGGTCTACTTTTCATGACTCAGAAATATAGGATAGATTAAGGCGTCAGGCGAACGATGCTAAACACGACGGTGTTTTTCTTTTGAGAAACTAAAAAAATCTCGCAGTATAAGCATATCGACCACTTTATGAGTACCACGATGAGGCAGTGAACGAAAGTCAAGGTCACTGCAATTGTATTGTGGAGGTACAGATTCCTCGCTGTCACTCCTGTGTATCTTGATAATGGAACTCCTAGAATTATGTATGATGTGATTAACTTAAGAGTTAAAAGGAAAAAGAACAATGGCTGAGTATGCGGCTAATGACGCTGACGGGACAAAGTTGAGCACAAGTTTATGGGCGTTTGTTTTGTTGTTTGCAGCTGTGGCTGCCCGCTGATCTAAAGATGCAAGCCGTTTCGCAAATGTAGGAAGAACAACCTCACCACGAATCGCACGTAAGTTTTAAGTGGAATGCTTAAGGGTGGTAGGTTATGCTTTCCACCAAACACTACGGATACAAACATCATGCATATATATAGCGATACATGGCAACCGCGAAGCTAGTTTCCTAATCCAAGATAAATCTTCCAGTAATCACGCTGGTTACTTGCATTGCTAGACAAAACGATTAGCTAGGAGTTCAAAGGGATTACGATACCGATGAATTGTAAAATAGGCCAAAAAAAGAAAAAAAAAAAACATTTACTACCTAAGCAAAGTGCTGATTATCAGAATGGAGCTTGATTTAAATCGGTTTATAGACACCTCCTGTTGACTTTGTAGTTTAAGGCAGATGACAGGCGTGGCATTTTTCATAAATGCAAACAGTCAAGGCTTGTAACATGAATTGTGCTGTTATAGCCCATGTGTTTTTAATGTTGCGTTGCTTTATTAAACACAGCATATGGCATGTCGATAGTAATGACTTGACGCTATGACGCTAATTATAGGTCTGCGAAAATTACGCGGGTCACATCATTCGCTATTTACAAACGTCTACTATTGACATCCCACTCACACAGTTGACCGCCAAATGCAAGGCCAAGGCCAAGGCCAAATAAGAGGCGCTCGCGAATTTCCAAATAGCACTATCATATCTTCATAACGAAGATCGAATAAAATAGCATAATCTGTTTAAACTAGGAGCTTTTCTCACAGGATTCTAGCGGCGACGTCCTGGTAGTGATATTGCGCTTCGTTTATTAAACACAAATAATCAAATATGGTGCCTGAGTTCGCTTTTAAAATCACTCGCCCAGTTTGGTGTATTAATAAATTAATGATTTTGCAAGTGCAGTATCGGAACACAGTATTGGGAATCGGAGAACAATGATAGAAAATGCTGATATGCCTGGAAGAAGCCTTTTGTCAATATTAGAGAGAAACGGCCAACTACAATTCTGTCAACGTATTATTTACTTGGCAAAAAACAAAGCCCAAGCAAAACAAACGTGTGCTGTACAAAAAACAAAAGTAATGTCAGGATGGCAAGACGTATGGAATGATTAAGAAACACTAACACCAGCTGTTCCATCAACAGACGATGCCATATACTGTACATCGATGGATAGGGTTCGCTTTGCAATATGCCGTCGATAGAGCATTAGTAACAATCCGGATAGCGGATAACAGCTGCAGACCTTCCGTCCGATCTCAAGCTCAAGTCGCCCTTTCAAAGCGGAGCCGGAAAACGCTTAATACTATTAGGTTATTCCTAGCTATGTGAGCGATACAGGTTCTGCTGCCCGTTTTTACATTGCTCCGTAATACGCATAGAAGCTGCTTCAACGTATTTGAGTCCTCCTACGATTTTCGCATACATTCTCAGCAGAAAAAGCAGCACTCAGATGCCTTCGCATACAATAGCCTAGCTGCACACAATAGCTCGTTTAGTTCTGACATAATGGCCATTACGTTTACATAGTAAAGGTCAGTAATGACCGTATTAGATATAACGTCGGCAGACTGTGCATCTTTGTTTGATGTCAAAAGATAATCAATGGAAGATAACTGACATAATAAGGGAACATTCGAAACTGATAGGCTAGCAAAAAATCCCAAAGGTATGAAGAATCGGAGGAAAAGGTGGGAGATTTTCTCTATTTATATTGGCCTAAGCTGCCAACCTGCATTACAAGAACCACAAGAGTTCTATTCAGCTGTAGCTCTATATCAGGTAACTTTTCCTTGACACGAGCTGTGTGCGCATCGTATTAAGTGGATTACAGGCGAAGTCATTCCTATTAGTGGACGGCAAATGCCAATTTGGTGCGAGTAGTTTATTTAAGGTCGAGCTATATTCAGAGCCGTTCCTGAAAGACGTATAGGTTTTTGAAGTAGTTCACGACGGTATATGCTAGTACATCCTACGCTAGCATGTGGCCCCAAGAAAGCATGATATATAGTAGTTGCCCATTGAATGGTCACTTTGCTCTGCTTGGAAGAAAAGTTGCCAGAATGTCTATTGTGTTTTTTGACACCGGCCTGTGGTATTGGAGTCTTCATTTCAGGTATGTGTCTTTAGGTTTATATAATGGCTAAATATTCTGGTAGATCTTGAAGGGAGTTCGGTATCCAGTATGAGTCCAACTTTCTAAGTTGGAAGGTGAGAGCCTCCGGCAATGTTCCAGGACGACTAACTCAAGCGCACATGATTATGCTGCTTTCATATACAAGGTTAGCACTGGGAGAAACGAATCCGTATTAGCTCTATGCACCATCCCAACCTAGCTACCTGTTCTAGGTAAGTGGGGTTGGTAATTTTTTGGGCCGCAGTTGACTAGCGAAGGAGAAGCACATTGTAAGCCATTGTTTGCATTGGATAAGCTTTCCGATGTATCCACTCGATTGAATAATGCTCTCTAGTCAATGCCGATTATTGACACACAAATGTTGCACATGCTTAACCGATATTGCTAATCAATATTATCTAATGCTAAACTGAAATTTCAAGCATGAATATAATGTTAGTAAACCGAAGGTGGAACTGCGCCTGACTAGCTAACTATCTATTATTTCCAAGTAGATAGGCTAGAATCTTGGTATCCATTAAATTTTCCCGATAAATACATCACATTTTAATACGTTACGCGTTTAGGTTGATTACTTAATAACAAATTGGTATGAGGGAACCACAAACATCATGAATTACCTCTATCTTATTCTCTAGATGCCCTCTCAGCGGTTTCCGCTTGATGTGGTCGTTTCTATGGATGTAATATCGTAATACTGATACGTAATTTGGTTTATTTTATGAAACTTAATTTCGTGTAAGTTGACGTTAATGTACTTCATTATATACGATACCCATTTAACATTCATTTATTATTTCATTTGAATAGCAAGTGCTTTGCGTGAAACGTTATTTTCGGCATATATTTTATTATTTTTATAT